>NC_048904.1:16189832-16402937 GCF_011077185.1 Oxyura jamaicensis | reverse complement strand
TAATAAACTTCTAGCACCAAATAATCCAAACAATATATTTCACAACAAAAATATATGTGCAGGTGTCTTTATGCATGCACTGCAACTAGCTAAGGAAAAGCAGTCTGATGTGCTGCAGATGTTTAGCTTTAGATAGCTCAGGTTTAACTGACATCCCATGGGGTTTCATGGGCATCCAGGGTAGGCTCCTCTAGGCAACGACCCTCCAAAGAAACTACCCTAATGTCCTGAAGCCTCCCACTCCAATTTAACCACAGCCACCCAACCCACCTCTGCCATACCAAGGGATGCAGAACAAGAAACATTGGGACATTTTGGCTCCCTCATGAAGCCCTAAGCCTGTGACAGCCTCCTAGCCTAAATATGTCTGTCTGGGTTCGGTTATCAGGGTAGCAGGGAGTATTCTGTGTTGGTTTGGCCTCAGAATTTGAAAGCTTCACAGTTCTGGACAACTTCATTTTTTTTTCTATTCTCAGTTCAGCCCTCCCTTTCCCTTTTCACCTGAGTTTCCAATCTTGAAAGTTTTGGATAATACTGAGTTTAAACTGGGCCCACATTACAAATAAAATAATGAAAAATGCCCACAAACTAGAAACAGAGCATCCATGCCAACTCTTTTGAATAAAGTGCTGGAAATAAGAGGCAGAAGAAGTCATCTTTCCCAGTCCTTTCCCAGTATCAAAATGTTACACTCTGCACACTCACGAGCATCTTGCTCAATTTATTTTCACATTATTTAAGCAATTGGGCTTCTGCTGGTGCAACCAGGGATCCTCTGAAGATACCATTCTAGCATCTAATGTGATCTACTATTGGGCTCAACAGCAACAAAATGTTCTCTGTTTTCTTTTGCTCAGTTTTCCTCATTAACCCTAATTGTAATGCTATGACCAACTGAACACTACTACTCCCTGTTCTATGTTTACAGATGTCAGATACATTTAGATGGTCATCACATCCCCCATCATCATTATCACCACTTAGCCAAGCTGTGCATTTTCTGCTTTCTCTACATCTTTCTTCATAAGCCTGCCTCCAACACCTTAATTAAGTCTATAGCTCTTCTCTGCATCATTGACATCACTGGTACCGATGTTTTTAGGATTCTACTATCTAATAACAACATTATTATTAACAGTAATAAAAATTCTGTGCTCTTAAGTTGAGGAGCTTTATTATCTCTATTTAAGACAGGAAATCTGCCCTCTTTTCCCTACCCAGCATTTATCTCTAGTCTGTTCTTCAGTACAGTATACTTAGCTGAAACATAGACAACAAACATGAGTTAATCAAGTTTCAAAAATATTTGAGCATCAGCATGTAAACTACAAGACACACAGGCATTTATCTATTACTGCTTAGGCACATAGGCACTATGGAGATAGACAAGGAATGAAAAACAAGCAATAGATAGAAACAGAGACAGATGCTATGTAATAGAAAAACTAGCCAACAGTCTGAGGGTGGAAGAGGAATGCCGTATCTAATTGAAATGGTGCTCTGTGCTTTCCAGCAGTGTTCTCAGCCAGGCAACTCAGAAAGAGACTATTACCTCCTGCTCTTTGAGAAGATGCCATCATATTCCTTCATTTTTTTTCCATCTCCACTGTAACAGCTAGCAATTTTCCAGCATTAATAGTTGAATACTTCTTTTCCCCAGATATATTAGTTCACATTTTTCCAGTTCCACTCACATTATTTCCTCTGCCTGTTTTTCAGACTTTTCTGATCCTTTTTATTATGAGTCATCTGTTATAATACATATTTTAACATCAGTGGTAAATGGGCAGGGGCCATGTTTCCTGCAAGGCACAACCTGGATAGAGCTGTCCCCAAATATTTATTTTAAAACTCAAAAGATGAAGGTGTTTTCTTGCTTGGCACAAAACTAACACATGCACTACCATAATGGCTCAAAATGAAGGAAGGAGAAAAGACCTGAAACCTGCGAAGATGTAGGTTTCCCTCTTTTTCCAAAGGGAGTTTTCTTACTGCTATCAAATGCCACGCTAGCAAAGAGGGAATTTAACCCTGCAGTCAGGAAACTACTGGCTCTCCACTGAACAAACGAGAATGTAATATCTGAAATACCTTAAAGGCAGGCTTGGTTGACAAACAGGTGTTCTTTCTGTAAGACAGTTTTCTTATTGATCTGTGCTAACATCTCGCAGAAGTGAACAATCTCATTGCTATGTCAAAGGCTAACCATCTGTGAACAAGTAATGCAGCCAGAAAATCCATGTTGCTACAATAATAGCTTTAGGACGTGGGTATTATTTCAATTGCCACAAAAAGAATCCCACAGAAAGCATCCAAAAAATCATTGGTCTGACATATTAGTGTATCCAGAAAAATAATTCTGATTACACAAATTTCATCTAAACACGTTACAATAATTTATACCTTCCATGGAGCAGGTAAGCTACTGAAATCAGTAGAAAATTCACTTAAACCATTTCCTCCTTTGATATTACAGTCTCCTCCTCACAGTCACATGCATTTTAGTCCTCTTATTTGGAAAGCATAATTCACATTGTGAGACAACTCACCTGCGCAATGTCGGGATATGTATGTTAGTGCTTTCAGGATCAGATACTTTTCACAGCAATAACTAATATTAAGCCATACTGGAACTGGAATGTTAGTCTCATTCTGAGATGGGGATATGCAATCGCAGTTTCATACCAAGAGGCAGTCCAGAGAATTAATGGTGCTGGGAAGGAAATCTAACGTCTGAAGAGATGGTCTTTGTTGTGAGAAGGTTTCTAACTCAGTGAGACTGCACTAGGTCCTAAGTAAGTGCTTTGTCAGGAGATTCTGAGGCTGCTTGCCCCAAAATTTGAGTGAGGGACTTAATAATCTGGCTGCTCACATCAGAACATGGACCAGGAATTACCTTATATTAAGGCCATAAATTGTTAGTCTTATCTCCCTTTGAAAAGATGCTTGACATTGTGCAGTGCATATCTAAGTGTTACGCATATAGTTTTATCACTGAAAAACCTAAGGTCATGGCTAGATCTGGAAGGGTTAAACTTTGTCCTTCCATTTGCTGATTATTCTCAGGAGCATCATGAAATACTGCCAGGACAGCACCCAGGAACAACTGCAGTTCCCATCCTCCTGATGGGGACCTGTGAGGGGCAAAGATGAGTGCATGGCCTCTCTGACCAAGCAAGGACTGGTGAGGGCGCATGGATGCAGACATTTCACTGGAATAACAAGCAACTAAGATGTTTGGTGTAACTAGCAACTAATTAAGTGCAAATTTGTGTACCTTCCTTCCCACTTATTTCTGAGATAATGGTGTCAGTGTGGAAAACGTGGAGCAGAAAGCACACGTACTTGTAACATTTATGCTCCTGAGCTCTTGGTTCTGAGCTTCAGCAAAGGCAGAGTCAGGAAGGGAATCCTTAGCCCTGAGACCTTCATCTCAGTGCACAGCACAACAAAAAGCTGGGCTGGGAAGAAGCACAATGGGACACAGCTGCCCCAAAATTCTCATTCTCCTTTCCTGCTTTGTTCCTTCATGTTTTCATTGCAATGATCAAAAGCCTACCATCCCCAGCCAATGCAGGGAAGCTATCTGTGAGGTCTATTCAATTTGTGCATAAATATTCCACTGCTTGCTGCTTTCCAAACAGATAAAATCTCCTGGGCATTTGTGGTCTCCTCCCTACTATCAGTTTTGTTGACTTGCTTCAGCTGAAAATTTGCACGATCTTGAAGCATTGATTCCAATTCTTTTTGAACTAGGTTGGATAAAGAAACTATTGTAGGGACTGACAATAGAAAAAAAAATACTGCAGAGAGCTACAATAGAAAACAGAAAATGCAGCACTGTCAGTAATTCAGCAAACTCATAGTTCTCACTTCTTGGGCTCTTTCAACCCCAAACCTCAAAAACAACCAATTGGCACTTCTTGATGTATATTTGCATACTTGTTTACTTTTCAAAGTAATTAGCTTTTAAAGTATTACCAGGGAGCTGAACAAATGTACCGTATAGTTCCAAAAACAATACAAGAGAAACTGTTTGCATTTGAATGAATTTACTTTGCTGGTACCATGCATGTATCAGCCGAGTGAACATTTAATGTTGAACATTAATTATACAAACAAAAGAAATGGCACAAAGCTGTTGTCTCTGTTAGTTTTCTTCCAAGATTAATCCTTGTTTATGTTAGAGGTTTTGTGTCCTAAATAAATGACTAGCTGTGACTGCTTCAAAAGGGATGATATTTCGGAAGATTGAAAATATGCACTGATCAATGCCCCAGACAAACAAGCTCTTAGCTGTTACTGCTCACTCACTGACCCTCACTCAATAAGAAATTCCTTTTATCACGCTGTGAATTCCATCAGATGGTCATCAGCATGATGGACTGATGATATCTCTGTTCCTTTCTTGCCACTTATCTAACATACGGGTTTTCCAGTCAACTGGTCTTGGTTTTATGGCTTTGTTTCTGATTCTCCAGAGACAGAGAGTAAGAACTTGGGCATTAAAAACAAAGCAAAACAACAACAACAAATAAAACAAACAATGTAAAATTGCACTGCAACTTCTTGAAGAAATACAGGTTTTGTTAAAGTGGCTGTTTGAGCTAATCTCAGTACTTTTGGCTGTTGATTACTTTTTAAAAAAGAGAGAGATTCTACAAAAGATAATGGCAATTTCTACAAAAGATAATGGCAATCGTCCTTGCAAAAGGTGCAAATGACTCAAGATTGCAAAGGTCAAAGGCGAGATATGAAATCAAATCTGATCAAATTTTCACTGAATTCCCTATGGGTAGGAATGAAACAGTGTCCTAAGAAAACCCAGTCATTCCATAAAGTAGCAGACACCACCTCATCAAGATTGTTTTCTGGGAAGTATCATCCACTGCTCTTTGTCCCAAAGGATAGCAAGGTCTAGTTAATGGCTGCTACCTTACAGACTTCGGAAAGTCTTCCATAGAAGTAAGGGCCACCTAACCCAGGCATCATACCATGACATCCATCATAGCCTCATTCATCGCTTCCTGATAGCAGCTGGTTTTGGTGTGTATGCAAGAGGAAAAAAAAAACTTTCAAGAGCTAAAACACTTTGTCAAAGTTTATTGCCAGATGAATTAGGAACATTCACAGTCACAGAATAATCACCTTCTCTGCAAAGTTTCCCACCATAAAGCCAAACCAGATATCACTCACACTCTTCTGTATGCTATAAGAATTAAAATGAAGAACAAAATACAAGTAGCCTATTTCCATTAGGCAAAGAATATGGCAGGGTTAACATTCCTTCCACTTGTGAGAGATGCTCTAGAACTACGATGCTGAATGCTGACATAAGACATTAGAAAAGGGACAGGACTCTGACTTGGATACTTGCATTGCACATAAATTCATGCTGCACTTCCAGATGAATATACTTGCCTCTTCACTCCTGAAACTGCATGCAGTTTGGCTGTGGGTCATCACGTCCTATCCTAGAGAAGATTGCACTGTAGCATGATTCAAGATAGCATTATTTGTCTCTTACTTCTGTGCATAAGGTAGAACGCTTTTAATGAAATTTACTTGGCAAATGGACCTAACAAAGCCTTGTGTGATTTCTCTGAAGTTAATGCAGTTACATAAATAAAATGCTTTGTCTTTCTCTCCAAGCTCTTTGAGATTTTAGTATGAAAGGCACTACTGGGGAAGAATAAAAATAAGTGCTTGCAATTCATTCAAAATTCACAAAGAAAAAATACAAACTGCAAGAAAGTTCATATATATATCTTCAAAAAAATGTGCATATTTCTGTTTTGGAAAAAAAATCAGAACATACTTTTAGTCTCTGTGGAACAGTAAATGACAGTTACAAGGCGAGCTGCTGTGCAGGACAGTCCTCTGAACACCCAATCTCGCATATAACAGCAGCTCTGCACCTCTTCGCCTGCAGGCTAATGTCAGAACTTAACTCCTGTGAACAAGACAGCTTTCCACTCACTCCAACAGCTAAAGGAATACCTAAATCAAGTTCTTCTGCAGTAGCTCTTGATTTTGGGTGTCTACTCAAAGATGTGCTAAGAGACCTGAGTGGTAGAAAAGGTAAAAGATGCTGCAAATCGGACACCTTTAGGAAAATTCAGTTTCCATCCCCAAAAGAGAGTCCTACAAAATTAGCTGCCATTCTTAAAGTAGTTTACCTTAGGTCTGCTTAGGTCTTACACCGCACTTTTTTTTTCTTTTTTCTTTTTTCCCAATAACCAATTCTTTTGTAACAAATTGTCCTTTGCAATGTCACCACATGGCTGACGTCTCTTTCACCACTGCAGGAGCAGTAGGTGGCCCCTGGTGAATCATTGCTAGGAATAGCCTAGCTTTGCTTTCTAATGATTCTTGGCCTCTTTCTCTATTTCCTTCCTGTCCTTTTGGTCTTGAACTCCTGTTACCCTGTTCTGCAGTCTCTGGCCCTCTGTTAGCAACTAGAAACAATTCACCACACATTCCCCTGGGTGCTCTTCTCTCTCTGCAGTTTACATCCTGAAAACATCACTTTCCCTAGTTCTTTACTTATATGATCCTTCACAAATCCATTATTCATATTTGGAGAACAATGTTGCTAACCACATCACACATTGCATCATGTTAAATATAGAGTACAGTGAGCAGATGTTCTGCTTAGGGGATGAACCAGGTCTTGAATTGAGTAGTTATAATTTAATTAGAGAACAGTACTGTGAGGGATATGCACAAGGACTGGCTTTAGCTCATTTAACTGGCAATTTAAATGCCTATTTCTTTCCATTGAATATAAAGGCAAAATAATGTCCCAAGGCTAAAATGAATGCTTGTCATTTTTGTCCTATGTTTTTTTTTTTTTTTTTTTTTTTTTTTTTCATTTTTCTGGTTTTCATCAACATGGAAAACCACCTGCCATTATACTACCCATTCATCTGGCTTTTTAGTCCCCATGAAACTCTGCCATGCTCTCCATCACCCAGGACTATGAGCTTTGTCATTCTTTCCAAGTCAAGTCTCTCCTCATGTTTCAGAAGAAAAAATAAATTAACGTTATACATTTCCAGACTTGCCAGATCATTGCTCAAAGGCTTACTCCAACCTAACTTAGTGTAAGCAAGTCCTCAGTGCTAATTAATAAATATTAAAAATAAGATATAACTAGCACACTTCTTGAAAATAGTGTTAGCACATTAAAGGTAGCACTGGAAATAATTCCATTATTTGCACATAGGCACCCTCATTCTCCCATGTACATGCTCTGTTACATGAACATTATTTCATTTTAATTTGTCTTGGCTATCCAGAAATAAGAAGTTCTTAATTATTAGACTGGGCTGCCTGCAGCATGAAGGAATTTCATGTTACAGTGGGGAACACAATTTGTGTACATATTTTAGCAGTGGTTGTGCATGTGGAAACTCTGGATGTGCATGCACAGGGTGGGCAATTGTGCACATCAGCATCCATCCAGGTCTGCAGCCTCATCAGTGCTGAGCATGCCTGTTTGTGGTCTGCATGCAGATATAAAGGGTTTTGCATGTTATAGTCAGAGGCCCCATTACAAAAAAAATTGTGTTCATTAGGCATGAGCAGTACATTTTTCTATATTTTTCAGCGCATTAAAATATGTTCCTCGATATATTTTTAGCTCAGTTCATTAAATACACACACAAAAATGCACAAAAATATATAACTCCATTAAACTATTCTTACAGAACTGCTGAGCAATATTAAACGCTATGTGCTGCATATTTTGTGTTTGACTACTACTGCTATGAGGTTCACAAACGTAATCACCAGAGTGACAATAGTTCAGACAGAGTTGCGGACTGAGGCCGTTGTCAGAAGGCTGTGTATTGCATCTGAAGTGGCGGAGGGCAGATATTTGACATCTGCTTTTGTTCAGAAGTGTAAGAATTTTATTCATGGAAAGCCAGTTCTGCTGAATACCATCCATGCCTACAAGGTATTATCCCTAAGGGATATCTCAAGGCCTCTCCACCACATTGCTTGATTCATAATGAATCATAGAATCATAGAATCATAGAATATCCTGAGTTGGAAGGGACCCTTAAGGATCATCAAGTCCAACTCTCGACACCGCACAGGTCTACCCAAAAGTTCAGACCATGCACCTAAGTTCACAGTCCAATCTCTTCTTAAATTCAGACAGGCTCGGTGCAGTGACCACTTCCCTGGGGAGCCTGTTCCAGTGTGCAACCACCCTCTCTGTGAAGAACCCCCTCCTGACGTCCAGCCTAAATTTCCCCTGCCTCAGCTTAACCCCGTTCCCGCGGGTCCTGTCACTAGTGTTAATGGAGAAAAGGTCTCCTGCCTCTTGACAACCCCTTACGAGGAAGTTGTAGACTGCGATGAGGTCTCCCCTCAGCCTCCTCTTCTCCAGGCTGAACAGGCCCAGTGACCTCAGCCGTTCCTCTGACCTAATGCCAATCAAAGAGCAAATGGAGAAAAGGTAAAATGCTGTTAGCCTTGTATATGGTTTTGCTTTTTATTTTTTTATTTTAAATATACTTCAGACTGTGGATAAGAGATGTTGATTCCCTTTCCCAAATGTGTTAACAGGTTAATGCCCTTATGCTCAGGCCCTTTCACAAACTAGCTCCTGTCCACTTTTATTTTTCTTTTGTTTGTGGCAGGCCACCAGCACATCAATTTAACCGAGCAGCAGCACTGGTAAATACCTTTCAGCACACAGCTCAGCTTCAACTTCTTGATCCCAAGCTGGGTGTAAGACTGACATATCTGGAGGTGTTTCTCCATTCCTGTACCTACTATTATAAAAATAATTATGGGGTGTCTAAATGTTTTTCATGGGTAAAATACAAGGGAGGAATGGTCTCTTTCATAATACAGTAGAATTGATAGCAATAATTAAGTAATCAGAGAGTATAACATACAGAAAAAAATAGAATGGAGAAATAAAAAGAAAAAATTGTGAAAGCTGAAGTTCAGATTCAGTAACATCAAGAATCTCAAGAACGTAGACGTTTCTGTTTCTGGATCAGTCCTTAGTCACTTTGAATTGCCTCAGGTATTCTGAGCATATGTAGCAAAATCCACCATAGTACCTTTCTAAGATGCTTCCAATTAAGGTACTTGAAAAGAAACCTCACTTGTTGAGACAGTTCATAGTGGTAAACATGACAGGAGGTATGGTCCCTGTATGCCACACGCAATCTCAAGGCAAAATCCTGGTCCCACTGAAGAAGGTGCCAATCATGGACAGGACTTTACCTGCTTAATTATTGAAACCGAAAACTGCTTCATTTATGGGATGTGGACTGCATGAAATCAATCTGCCTTCGTCTCACCCATGCAGCCTTTTTCCAGCCCCTGATGAGGGATCCCAACCTCTAAATGCAAGAGGTTAAGTGGAATTTAAATCTCATTTTGTGGAATTGTTCCTTTCTCCACTGTTCTGAGTTGTAAATGATTCAATTACTGAGACACTACCATAATGCCTCTGAAGTGTTGTAGTTTTTTCAGGAATTCAGGCCTTTCTTCAGGTTATTTTTTTTCATACAGAGGTTTCTTTCTGTGTGTGTTAGCCTCCCAGATTTATCGTTTTTATGTTTGTTTAGCAAAACAGTTCAAGGAAGAGAAAAAAAGAATGAAATAAAATGTTCAAAGGAACATGCAACACCAGATCAATGTGTCTGGCTGTTGAAGCTGAAGGGACCCAGCAAAAAAAACTACTCTAAAAAAGGCAGTATTGCATCCCATTACTTCCAAAGTAAACATCCAAACCAATATGAATTAGTGCTTCAGTAACCCAGAGTGTACTTATGACCTTTGCAGAAACATTCCTTTTAATATCAAAAGTGTTAACTAGAATATAAAATAACAATTGAATTATGCCCTTATAATTTTTCCTTGAGCAGAACAGATAATGAGGCTTTACTCCTAGTTACATTAATGTTTAATCTGGAGTAAGTATGGTGCCTACCCTAACTGGAAGCATGAATAAAATGAATAAGGCCATGCTATATTGCCATGCCTCCTCCCGCAACTTGTGGATTTCTTTTATGTAATGTATTTCTACTCTTCCTAAGTAAAACATTACGCAGAACTAACAGAAACAGCACCATGATTCATATATGATTTTAAAAGTATAAAGACAGTGTTGTCCAAACCTATGGAAATGCTTACAGGAATACATACATTGCTGTTTTCAATGACATATGATAAAACTTTTTTCTCCCTCTCTCATTATATTGTCAATATTCTAATGTGTATTTTCTTGTTCAGCATAAAATAGTAAGATTCCTAAATAAATCACTCTTTAAAACATTTCTATGTCTTAGTGTGATGTCAAGCTGTGAATTTAAATCTCAGCGTATGTCATATTTATTTGTATAGAGTGTATTTCAAGTGACTAAATAGAACAATATTAGTAACACAAATTTAGCAACTTCTCAAATTGCTGAGTGAGCCTTTGTAATAAAAATTGTATCAAATGGCATATCCACCGAGTAACTAATTAAGCAAATTTTGCCCTATATCTTCCATCTGCAGACCCTTTTTTTTCTGTCAGCATTTATTAGGTGGCAATGCAAGTTGGCATCTTGTTATTGAAAGAAGTCCTGAATTAGCCATGACAATAATACCATTGAGATCCAATAACTAATGAGTCCTGTCACTTACAGCTGGAACAGAGTAAAAATCAGAAGTTAAGCAGGCAGCAATCAGCTCAGTACCTGACTAGGTACGTGTTCTTAGAAAAGGCACTTTAGGCATTCATGTGACTGCTTTAATAAGCTCTGATGTTTGCTTCTCCATCCTCTAGCTTTACCACAGAACAGCTTAAACTTCACAGGCAATCATGTGCAAAACATGGTCAAAGATTGCCCTATTTGTGTTCAAATGCAATCCAAACACCTTCACAACTTCCTTTGCAACAGCCCTTATGAAACTTATGAAATTACTGGAAAGTTTGGATGAGTGTAAAGAACACTATCTGTATATCATAGCATTTGCTTTAGAAAGTCATCTGAAAATACTGCAAAATATTGAAAAATTTCCAACCTGTATATATATATATTTTTTTTTCCCTAGAGAACACATAGACATCAGCTATAAAATCTTGAAGCTGCTTGGTACTGCATAACGTCTTTACATATTTGTAGAAAACTATACAACCTTAATTCCCAATCTTTTTTGAGCAACACATCAAGAACAACCAGTACACTTTTTCATTAGACCCCACTGTCATTTTCAGTAGAAATAATGTTATTAATCATCTAGTCTTGACATAGTAGGAGAATCATACTCATCCCTAAATGAAGAGCTCCATCACGTCTGTAATGGCTACAAGTGGCGATGGCTGCTGGGGAAGAGCATTTTTATCAGTGCATGTCACTAACCCAGCACTAACTGCTTCATGAACTACTGTATCACCCCTTACTGGTGATCTACTGTCGCCATCATAGCATTAAATATCTCCTTGCTATATGCTTAAATTCACTGTATTTTTGTAAAAGAGCTGTTGTTTGGCTGGCTGGAGACAGTTTTCTACCTGGATGAGTTAATAAAGTAACAGTGCATTGATTTAGTTCAGAAAGGCCACTGTCACGGCAAGAATAACTGAAAGTTACTTGGCAGGTTGTTTTATTTTGGAAAGAAAACAGAGTTTCAGAAATGATATGATTCTAGGATTCCTGCACTTGTCAGCTTGTGTGGCTGAGATTTTCCTTTTTTTTCTTTTTAGTATGAGAGTTGGGCAGCAAAACAAAATGCTAAAAAAGTTAATTATTTTTCATTTGGTTTCATTGCTTTCCAGACCACGAAGATTACTTTTAGAGCTGATTTTCAAACATGTCCCCAGACTAGTCTTTATTATAATAAAACCATAATTATGTCTTAACTAAGAGAAACAAACACCCTGATAATGGCTTCACTGAGCTCACACCATTTATTATTTTAAGCCCAGGTAAAGTGTCCTTTCCCATTAAAGGCCACTGGTGTCCTGTATCTCTTGTAAGATTTCCTCCAGACGGCAAACCTCCCTGCAGGACCTTCTGCTGGGACTGGGACTGTCTGCAGCCCTCAGTGCTTCCCCCACTGGGCGAACTTCCCTGCAGAGAGGATTCACTGCTCTCCTACCCCCATGAACACCCTTACTATCTGCTTCTGAAATGGTCTGGGAGAGCAATATTTCATCTTCCCCAAAGTGGAAGGATGTTTAATGGCAATGTGCACTCATCTATTCCAATCCCACCCTCTGGAACTTCATAAGATGATTCCGTAATTTCACTACTTGGATATTTTAGATTCTTCAACATCATTTGCATGGTGTCAGTCACTGTAGAGCCTGTACATTTTTTTTTTTTTTAATTTTTTTTCCTTTTTTTCCCCTTTTTTTTCTTAGTGACTATGCCTCTTGTTATTCATATGCTGCTTTCTTGGTGCTCCTCTAATTCTTTTTTATTTTTTATTTTTAATCTTTGCACTGTACTACAATTATTTCTGAATACTGATGTCTCCTAGAGCCATTGTCCCTTGGAAAGCCAGACAATGCAGCAAGTAGCTTCTATCAATGTGAAACAGAATTCTTAACCACATAACCAACTGAGAAAATACCAGCTCTGCTAAAGCTGAGGAAACCCATTTCAAGTCACCAGACAGCAATTATTATTATTATTACACCTTTCATGCTACAGTAAGCTGCATTACGTTTGTTCAAAAGACCAAGCAAGAGAAGATAATAAAAGGGTCATCAATTAATGGCAAATGATATTATCAATTTTCACCTCTAAAATCGGAGTCTGAGTGTAACTTCAATTTCTTTGAAAAAAAAAAAAAAAGCTAATAAAGGAGAATGAAGGGCATATTCTGTACTTCAGTGGAGATTATAATGCCATTTAAGGGTGCATTTGCACATAGAGTGACTATCTCTAAAATCCATGTACATGCATGTACACATACTCATTTTTAAACATATATATGCATAAAGGTTCAGCTAGCTTAGAATTTTAAATTCAGTTGTATATTTCTTGGGAGCCTCTGACTATCTTGAAAGATACGTGCTGTTAGCAGATAGCTTGAGGTACATTAGAACAACTGCTCTGCCTTTACCTGCTGTTATTATCGGAAACAAGAGGAAGCTGAGTGATGTCTTCTACTCTTCATCTAAAAACACCACAGGCGCTAGTAAGTGTTTTAAAGCATCTTTGCTCGAATAACTTTCTTAATGTCATCTGGCATATTCTGACATTTACTAGCTATTTGCAAGTTAGGTGTTAAATTGAATACACAGATCATTTTCTACAATATAATGTCACATATTGGTGATAACCCAAGTTCACTCAATGAATACTAACTCCACACACATCCAGATAGTAGAAAGGATGATCTCTTATGTTAATTAACTTTATCAGGCTTAATAACTTATTGGTTTATTTTTCTGTTCTCTCATGTTTAAAAAATACCCAAATTGAAATCCTGAAAGAGATCCATAACTTCTGTGGATCAGCACAGCTATTGTGGCTTGATATGGCTACTTGATAATGCTTCAGTTAATTAAAATCTGGTCCATAATGCTATCAATGCCATGAACTGCATGCAGCATCTCCTGCAAAACGATTCCCCTTTGTAGTGCAATTTCGTTTCTCATCAGGTATCCAGCCTGATAAGTCATCTTATTTTCCTGGTTTGGACGGTTAAGGAAAATTTATACTAAGCACACATTGACACTCTTATTCTTTGGCACAGGTTGTGATTTCTTCATTCTCAGTCTGTTGCACAGTCCTGAGTTGTGATTCCTTATTCTTGCAATTCTGCAATTCCCTTGTTTTGTTGTTTGACCAAAGCCCAACTGTGTCCTCTCCAAATCTGATGTGACAGCTATATGCAGATAATAATGTTTTCCAGAGATATTCTGAATACAGAAAGCAACAAGTTTTGGTGATACAGGATGTTTGCCTACTTCATTATTTCAGCCTAATCTTTGATCTTGCTGCTCCATGCATACACCATTATACAATTATTACCCACGTGTCCCTGAATTCTCATGCATTTATTCTACTCTTCACTCTTTCACTCATGCAGACACTTATTTGCACAAGCGCCTTCTGTAGATGCAGTAACTGCTTTGTGCAGCTGCATTAAGCAATCTCCTCTACCATCACATTTTATGTTTAGAAATGATCAATAGTAGAGAAATTGTATCCATCTCCTGCTTGCATGTCTGTGGCTAACGTGCAGACACACACACAACTCAGAGCCTTTCAAACCTTGTTACGCATAATTACAAAGCATATTCCCTTGCATTACTATAAATATAGAAAGCAATTCATATTCATGTTGTTGTGATATCAGGCAGGATGGATAAAATCCTACAGGCCCTCTGAGGTGATGAAGTCAATGGGTTTTCTACTCAGTAAGATCTGAAAAAAAGACATAAGGAATTTGTCTGATATCATTAAGAGGTCCTATCTGTATTACAAGTAAAGTGCACTATATTACCCACTGTTTTCAATTGCAGAGTATTTTGCAGTTTGTCATATTACACTGCATGCTGTTTAGAAGTCCTTATCCAGTAGCTCTTAACACTTTCTGATGGAAGCAATTGAACTCATATCACATGAAAATCTTTGAGGTGTTATTACGGAGATAAGGAATTTGAGGGGATATTGGGCAAGAAAAAAAAAGAGAGAGAGAATTTGATGCCTTTGCTTACCACACAGGCAAAGGCTTCCTTTTATTCCTGTTTCCAGAGATAGAGCTCTGAAAATGTAGGAACTACTTAGGAGTAAGCCATTACTTATTGCAGTCTTTCCATATATCAGATCTGTAAAATCGGAGGGTTGCCAGAAAAAAGTCCTTGCACACCCCTGTGGAGGGGTACACAGATGCATACACACAGATGCATGCTACTACTAAAACTCTTGAGTTAGCTGAAAAATTCATCCTTCACTCTTAAATTGCCCCTGAAATTTGGATACAGCAGATTTCAGATGAATATTTTATATTCCATCTTAAAGGCTCCACACTACAAGAAGTAAAATAATTGTTATTAAATTCTCAGCAGATTACAAGGCATCTCCAGAACACAGTGCAGAGGAGAGACTGGGCCTTTGTGATGCGTAACTTACTGAGCACTGGGGAAGTGGATTTTTGCTTTTTGAAGGATATTTGCCTCCAGCATAATACCAATAATGGAAATAATATCAGATCATATAAAGCTGAAGCTTTTATTCTCTATAGAACTAAGGAATGATGAGAGAAGTACTCTGGGAATTTTCGCCTTTAGATTAAATATTTGAGTCGTGAATGTCTGAGACAATCAGTTTCAGTTCTGAAATTACCTTGCTATCTCAGGCATAGGAAGAATAAAAGATACTCTCTGTATTACAATTAAGACATGGAAAATCTTATTTTCAACAAGATTTTATGCTTAACACAAGAGAAGACTTTTTTTTTTTTTTTTTTTTTTTTTTTTTTTTTTTAAGAATAGTGCTTAGCCTTGATGTCAGTTTTTCCAGTAGCATCTGAACTTCAGCCTGTGTGTGCAAGGAGTCACCTGCCCCCCCTTGCCCACTGCAGCCAGCTCGAAAAGAAATGTGCATTACATTGGAGTGCCATTTGGGAGGCCTGCTCCTTCCTTGCCTTGCTGTTTCTGTTCCCAGCACAAATAGCCCTCCTTGGTGCTGACACCATGCCTGCTCGCTGCAGCCACTGCTGGAATCTCCCGGGAGAGTTGGGGCAGTGGTTCCAGACAGCAGGGTGCTCACACCCCCAAAGGTACATACTGTGCTGTATTGTAATATAATATGATAATATGCTTGAGAAATGTATGGAACATACTTATGGACATAAAAGCATAGAAGCTTTAAAGCTTTTCAGGTACCTGAACCTGTACTGAAATTTCCACAGATATTTGACTTTTTTGTAATGAGTTTTATTCCCCCTAAGTTTCTCCATTCACAACTAACACAACCTGCAATGCAGCAGATGCATTGCATTTTTCAAGTTCTCTATCATTTCTTCTGCATCAGCAGTAAACAAAACTCCTTGCCATGCTTTTCTGTAGCAGCACATGTGTATGTTGCTGGCTGCAGGACGGCCAGGTTTGCACTTCCACTCTGACTACAGAAAGAGCTTCTCATCCAACACCATTCCAACCCCAGCCTGGGGCATAACAAATCACAGCCATTTCCTGATCCAGGATGGGCTGGGAGGACCCCCACCTCAGGACCAAAAGATTCCTCTCCCTCTTGGAAAGCATCAGGTTGGCCACCGGTGTCCTCTCAGGCAGCTCTCGGGGCCAGCAGGCACCCAGAGGACATCCAACCACCCGCAGTGCCTGGGGAGCCTCGCTGGGGTTTCAGAAGCGTTCCACAGTCAGCATGGGGCACCTTTGATAAGGGACTTTTTTCTACCAGTTTGGAAGCTCAACATGATTACTGAGTCATTTCTTTCCCTGTGAATTTGACTAGTGGAACATGTGAGCTGCAGATGCCCTAAGCAGTTCATCAAAGGTTTGTTCTTGAAAAATTAAACAAATAAGGACAGACCGTGCATTTTTTGTCTTCATTCCAGAAGTGTTACTTCTGTAAGTTAGAATTTTCTCCGCTTTGTAAATTTGATCTATAAAGCTTTTGTGAAGTTTCTGAGGAGTTTTCATTGTCTAAAACAAATGGATTATAGATGGAGAGATTATCATGACAGAGGGATTACAAATGTTTGCAGAACTAAAACTG
Source organism: Oxyura jamaicensis (assembly GCF_011077185.1). Lineage (NCBI taxonomy): Eukaryota > Metazoa > Chordata > Aves > Anseriformes > Anatidae > Oxyura > Oxyura jamaicensis. The sequence continues at coordinate 16,386,219 of NC_048904.1, read as the reverse complement.
TTCTCAGGGAGACTTCACCAAATAGAGAAAGACTAGTGTGTGCATGCATGTAGATTAAGAGGAGTACATCGTATGTATTTGCTTTATTATACAGAACATGTTAGATGTTAAATCTTTTTTAAAAAATCACCTTTATGTATGTAAATATGTTTTTTAAAAAAAGATTGGCATCTTGATTGAAAATGGAGAGGATGGAGGGGATTTTTACAGTTTGAGAGGGGAAAACTCGATTCATGTCTCCAGTTCATTGACTTCTGCCTCGGTAAATGTGCTTATTCAACAGAGTGCAGGAGGCCCGGCACTGAAACAGCTGGCTGAAGTCCTGTGACCTATATTACACAAAATAATGGAATACATAATTCCAGTGACACTTTCTGACCTTAAAAATCTTTGAGTTGATGGAATAACTGTAGAAAAAGAAGTTTCACACATTTTTTGAAATGCTGAGCTCATGAACCTTGAAAGGATTCATTCCATTTATTCCTGTTTGTGGTTTTTGCTTTAGTTGTTGATATGTTAAAGATGTTCAGATACATAAGAGATTGAATCTAGAATTTGATGTAATTATGCCTCCACCTGATTCTCTGGGGTTAAAATATAATACAATGAAAATCTTCAAAATTGTATAAATTATGTTCTTTAAAATGACAGAGGCCTTTTATTAAGAAAAAGAGAAAAGCGTATGAAAATGTTGACATTACTTGGGAAAAACTTATTTTCCATAGTCAGATCTGAGCTACATGTATGAAAACTTCACTGGAAAAATACGGTTTGACAGAAAACTCCTGAGTGATTAAAAGACTAACCAAGTGCTCATTAGAGGCATAACAACTTTTGGTAGGACAACCACAGACCTTTAAGGAGTACTTCTTTTCTATCACTAGTTGACTGGGAGTTATGTAAGCAGAGTAAAAAGTAAACTAGATTTCTATATAGACCTCAAGTCCTGAATAAGTAAATAAACTGCACCAAACCTAATAGACCTAGTTGAAATAAAGTAAGTTTCTGACTTTAAAATAAGCAATTTGTTAACTGCAGCTTTCTTTCTGTTAAAAATTTTACTACTCACAGGTTTCACTTTAAATTGGATTTTGGGTATTACTCAATAGTTGTATACCCAGGGAACAGATCTGAGCTTAAAGTTCTTCATACCTTACAAAATTATCCTGTGTTTTTAAAATTCTTTTAGAGGTACCACATGACAGAAGCAATCTTTCAATACAACAGAAACTTTGTGTTTCTGGACCACCTTCCTCCCATCTACCCTCACCTGTGTGCTACTGTAGATGCAGTTAAAAGAAAAGGGAGATGGGAGTCTCAGGACTTTCAGTCTGCCTAATATTTAATTGTATTTTTTTTTCCTTCCAGTTTTAGTTCAGTTCCCAAAGGCCTCCCAGAGGCAAAAAAAAAAAAAAAAAAAAAAAAAAGGTTGGGGGCTTGGCACAGGTAAGAACTGTGCTGATAACTTAGAGACAATTGCATGTTAATCAACATTTGAGGTTAGTAATATTTGTGAAAGCTAGGAATATCTGAATTAGCGTCACTGGGGGCAATTCTTGCTTATCCAGGACTAAACATCGGTTAGCTCCACGACAGTGGGAAGTGCAGTATTTAGGCAGCAAATGGAGTAAAGCATGTATACATAATATATGAAGACAGTGGAAATTTCACATCTCAATTTGCAGGTGAACAACTCAAATGAACCCCCCCCAAAAAAAAAAAAAACAAAAACAAAACAACAAAAAAAACACACATAGGAATGCCTTTTAGAGCTGATTTCCCATATACCAGATGAAAATAGACACCGTAAACAAACACTATATAATGCTATATAACATTGCCCCATGACAGGTCCCTGACAAACCATCATCAGCTCTCCACACATAGGAGCTCTGCAGATCCACCTCTCTCTGAAAAGCTCTCAAGTTTTGGAGGCAAAGATCCAACAGCCCAAAGGTTCATAAAATCATGTCAACCATTTCAGCAGCCATTGATTTGTCTAAATGAGGAAAGCAATGCAAGATTAAGATCCACAGTATGTTAACATGCAGTGGTATCTGAGCCCGATGTATGTGTGGTGGTTGTTTGAATATCCATCTTTTGTCTGGATAGAGATAATCATAGCTTAATGTTGAGCCAATTATTCATGAAGACACCAGGGGACTCACATTAACAACTAGTTATCTCCCAAGTTCTCAAGTGAAAGTGGAAGATGCATTTCGACTGTTTGTCTACAAATATTCAGCAATTATACAGATATGAAGACATTCAATAACACTCAGTAGTCATGGCAACCTGCTCTTGCTTTATTTGAAATGGAAATCCAAAAAGCTATTTGACTGGAGTAAAGTGTGTAATTTTTTATTCTTTATTGATTTAGGAACAAGATTTTAAACTTTTGTCCTGTGCTGTGAGCATGTCATTATGAAGATTATATCCTGGCTGTGCTGCTGTCTGCTTTTCTATTTTCATTTCTCCTTCTATTTATATAAGTAATGTTTTTACTCATTTTCTCAGTTTTACTTCAGATCTGATGGAAATATTATATGGATGAACTGAGCCCTTCTACCTGTTAGCCTGCCGCATACCTGCACTTCCTTTCTCTCCTGTTATCTCACAAATGATGAATCACATTTAACTTTTAGTTGTAAAGAACACAGCAGCTGACAGCTCTGTGCTGCTCATTTGGAATTGTGTTCCTGTTTTCAGCCATAACAAAATGCAGCTAATTTCAAGCTGCTCAGTGTTGCTTTTTGCTTCAAAGCTGCAGAGTGTGGATGCAGCTTACTGGTGCAGATAATGCCTCCTTGCAGCAGGGAGGTGGGAACAGCTTCCACAACCTTGCATGTCGGCCCCCTAAAGAAAATGTTTCAACCATATAGGCTGACACGCCAAACTCAGGTGGAAATCTGAGCTAATGCACAATCCTCATGCTGTATTTTAACCTTTTATGTACCCATTTTATACCCATACATTTCCTCCACGTATCTGGGAACAGAAACCAAACATTTGGATTAAGGGACAAACACACATGAATCTGACAGCAATCAATAAGGATGTAATATTCCAAGACCCAAGTATTGAGAAAAAAACACAGCATACTTCAAGTTTGGCTGGAGGAAACACTGTTCCAGAATTATTCTGAACCCTGGAAATCCTTGGTCAATATTGCATTGGTATTTCCAGGCTTAAAAACACTCATCTCAGCTAAACCTGGTCATACTTATTTTACACTTTTTTTTTTTTTTTATTTTTTTTTTCCTATAAAGCAAACAACTGCCAAGATAAAATGAGGGTTTTCCTCTGCCTCGCTTTGAAGGACCTTTGGAGGGCTGCAGCTGCCGGAGAGGTGCTGCTGTGGACTAACGAGGGCAGCAGCATGGGCAGAGTGCCTTCTTAGCCGCTGCCTGCTGTGCTTGCCTCAGTTACCAGCTTTGGGGCCAGGAATGATTCTTTCTCTGTATGAAATCTGCAGGGCCTGCAGGACTGTTGTGCCTTTCCCTGTAGGACAGGTGAGGTTTTCCTGCTGAGGTCATCCTGGCACTTAAAAATGTGCCATGACCCTCAACTCTCTCATTCTCTGCCCACTACTTGCTGTTACCATTCTGAATAAGCATTGGTGCAGTCTCCATACAGAATATTTGGATGAAATTAAAGTTTAAGAGCAGTCAAAGCAGAGGAAATAATCACCTCCTCTACCCTTACAATCCCAGAAACTACCAAGCTGTAAAGGTGGATTTAGGCCAATGCTGACTTTTCTGCGTACAAGTATTGAAAAAACTATGAAGAAGTAGTTGCATAAACCTGCAAGGCAATAGGCCAGATAGTTTTGCTAACACCACTTCCAGGCAATGTTCCATTCCCAGTGGAGGATTTCATTGATCAGTAGTTACTCTTGCTTGCAATCAAAGGTAGAGATGAAAAAAAACAAACCACCTCTCTTTAACAGAGCATCATCATAAAGCGCATCAAAGCATAATCCTTCAAAGTTTATACCAACTACAGAGGACCTTTTGATTGCACCACACATCCAATTGTTATTTTATTTTCTCTACCTGCCTTCTGTTTTGTTGTTTGTTTGTTTGTTTGTTTTTATACTATTTTCCTTTTCCATCACTTGGAATCAGAAACAGCTCTGCCATGGTAAAACACAAGAGTTTTAATATTTATAGCAGCTAGAAGCTGCTGCAGCTGTCTTGGGGTAGGGAACATCTCACCCCCAAAACCATCCTGCTGAAATCACCTTGCTCTGTGCTGTGGGACTCTGCCAGCGGACACTACCATGGATGATGGTTTGGACAACTGGATTTTCAGCTCATTTTATGCTGAAATAACAGTTGGTATGACTCTGTCTTCTTGCATGCTTGAAGCACCCTAGGAGGCTGCATTCTGTTAGCAAAGGCAAAGGCAGAGTCTATTTTGTAGGGTACTCCACACCTAACGCTTTCATCCACAGGTCTTCTCCAGAAAATAGAAAAAGAGATGTTGAAGAGACAACCTAAAAATTGCTGAATATTTAATTTAACATATTGTTAATGTTGAGGTTTTTAAATGCATATGTTATGCTGATGTTTACAACAAAGCCCACTGAACTCCAGTGTCTGACTCACATGTCTGCTCTCTACAGGTGTCATCTTCAAAAGAAAACGCAAAAGATGGTTCTTTTGAGATTTTCACTCTCCCAGTAATATAAAGGTTAGCTTATTTATTTATAGCTTCTGTGTTTTTACTGTTGTTTTCTATTACAGGATTGGTATTGTCTATGTGAAACAAATATGTATTTGGCTTTAACCACCACTAAGTGTACATCTTTATGAATGCAGGTTACTATAGTTACACTGGCATTGTGGGTAACTTTCATTATAACTGCTGCATGTTTGTATATAAACAGCTGAGCTGCATTTTTTGACTTTAATCTAAGAAGCCACCAGGAAGGCTTTGATTTAAAATTTGCTGATCAAGCCTGCGACATTAAATATGTGAGATCGGGGTGAAATCAGCATAATTTGCTGCATTATTGCTGCAAAACTTAAGGAAAAATGTGCTTCAGAGAGCTGAAAAAAGTGTTAGAATGAGATACATGAGTGGGTCCACAATCCATTAGGATTAAACGTGCTTAACCATTTCACAGGTTCAGATTTTAATGCCAAATGATAGGCTTCTGTTAAGTGGGCCATGAATCTAAAGGTTTGCTGTATGCTAGTGCTTCTGTGATACATTCAGATCTATTGAAAGAGAATTCTTCCTGTGCAAATCTAGCTTGAGATGGTCTTTTTTTCATGGTGTGACCACTCACCTCAAAAAAAGGATCTATATTTTAGTATGGATAAAAAGAGCCAATAGTGAATGAGCATTTCTCAAGTCTTTTCAGTATTTTTGTCTAAATTATCCAGCCAACCACTCAGGCCCTAAACAGAAGCCCATGTTACCTCTGACAGAGCCACCAAAGTCACTGATAACGAGTATGCAAAGACTTGGATGGGCATCTTCAAAACAAAGGAAATGGGATGAAAAATAGAGAAGAATTTTAGAGGGTTTCAATCCCTAACTTCACACGTGAATTACAATTCACATCTTAAGCAATCTCGATTTTTCTTGTAATATGGCAGTTTTACTCTCAATTTCTGTCTTTTCATTTAATACCTCTGATTGTATTCATTCCAGGTAGGATTGCTTATTTGAAATAACACATTTTTAATATGTGCATTAGTGCTGTTTTAGGAACAGAATAGTCTCCACTTGGTCAGATTAGTGTATCTCTCATTTAATTACAAATCGAAAGGTTAGAAAGTTTTATCATGCACACATATTCTCTGGGAATTATCTGACTCTAAAATATAATTAATCATCCTCTGTCATGCTTTTATTATACCCACTGCTCTCTGGAGTCATTCTTTTATTTCTTCTTCATTCATATTCCTCTGACCTTCCTCTTCACTCTGTTACCACAGACCTCAGGTGAATTTTAGCTGACTGCTCAGAAATGAGTGGATATTGTTAAACCCATTTGTCAACCACATTATCAACTCACAAACATGAGATCCCTGCATATGTTTCGCATTTTCCACATATAGCAGTCCAAGTATTAACATGGATGGCATCTGTCAATGTTGACTAAAATTAAATTTTGGAACTACTGTAAATAATAAAGCAGTCATATAAAGATTATTTCTCCAGAGCATAAGCTACCAGTAAACACGATTTGCATATTGTGCTTACAGCTGTTTCAACATGAACTGTTTGCTGTGGTTCATTAAAATGATTTGATTTGTCAGATTCCAGGATAGTTGTGAGTGTACGTACACCGGCGTGTATGTGTGTGGTGACAGTTCAGGTTTTCAGAACTATGCACATGTGTACTGGATTAGTGAGCTGAATTGAATAATAAAGCTTAAAAAGAGATCATTAATCACATGTTTCTGACGAGAGAAATGAAAGAGGGAGTACCTCTGAGAGACGTTCCTAAGAAACAAAGAGTACAAATAGCAAAGCAATGTCCCCTGTGAAAAGAAAACCTCTTTCACAGACCTGCATCTCGCTTCCATTGAACATATTGCAATCTTTTCTATTGACTTAGTGGAAGTTAAACTGGGACTTGGGCATGAAATAATATTTCCATATAGTACTCTTGATCTAGATAATAACATTCATATATCTGGGAAATGTTTTATTCTAAGTTACAGTAAATCTGCACAAAACATTTTTTTCCTCATAAACATTTTCTCTATTTCCTTCTCCCATAACATTGCAAGAGTCTAAATTTTCTCTCCTCTCTCTTCCTCCCTACACAGATAATCACAGCGGAGTGGCAAAGAGCAGGCAGAAATCTGATTTCATCTACGCAGCTGTCTATTTCCCAAACAGAAAAATGGGAAGATGTTGCAAAGACTGAATTAAAAGAAATCCTGTGCTATGAAGGCATGTGAATGTGCACGTAAAACTCACTGGAGAGCCACAGCACCACTCTGTGTGATTAGGGCTGTATTTTAGCGTTCAGCTATGCCAGGGAAGAGCTACAGAAGGAGCATCACAGACATCACTTAGGGCCTGGGGGCAAATTCATCATTATACCAGACACACTGAGCCTGGCGGGGCTGGCTGCGAGGTTGATGCTGGACCCCAGGTGACTTCAGCTTCCCTGAACCACAACTCCCAAATGCTCAGCCCCTGGTTCTAAGGAAATTTATAAGGCAAATATAATGAGGACAACAGCAGCTGCTGTCTTCTAGGTTGTCTGTCCTTCCTTTCTAACACCTGCTCTCAGCACTTATAAGAGGAGACCATAAAGCAGTTCCTGGATGTGCATTGATTTTTCTTCGTTCACAGGGCATTCAAACCACAAGGAGCAGAAGAGAGGACAGGTGCTGCCTGACTTTTCACTCTGTTACAGACAAAGCAATAAATATGTGACACCCACTTCAACAGCTGTGTCCTGAGCAAAAAATACTCCATTTTTGCCATCTCTCCCTATGCAACTCCTTACTCTTCACACTCCTGAAGTGTTTTTCAGCTTTATTGAAAAAGATGAGGATACCAGAGTGAGGCACTACAATTTTACAGAATTTGGACATCATTGAACGTGCCAGTGCAGCTTTTAGAGGTGTGTTTTCCAGCCAGGAGAGATTCTAACTGGGGGGGAGGAGAGGAGGTAAGGCATGTGATTGCAATAACCTGGATTAACCAGTGAACCTGTGAACTTCTGTGGTTAGCAAAGGTCTATCATTTGACCCTTAAGTCTTCCCAGTCCAAAGGCAATGGATAAATCTCCACTGCTGACAGAATATCATAGGAATCTAAAACCTAAATTTGCCATAATAATCAAAGCTTTAACAAAAATATATTTAGAATAATTACTCATGGAGTACATGGCCAAGGAAAGTGCTCTGCAAAGTATTTTGGAGCAACAGTCTGCCTCAGGAAGAACACGCATGCAAAATGTTTCAGCAGAAAATATTATCTCGCTAGTCACAGGCAGAGAGATTTGCTTTCAGAAAAGCCTGTCCGCTCTCAGAAAAGTCTGCTAAAGAAATGTAATGCTACAAGAATGCTGGAACAGGGAGGAGAGAAAAAAAAGAAAAAAAGAACAACAACAACAACAAAAAGCTTCTTTGGTTTCTCAGCCAGTTCTGAGATTGAGATGGAAAATGGTTAAGGTCAAAAAAATTCTGCTTTTTCATCAGCAACCAAACCTCTGCATTTAGAATAGAAACAATATGAAATGCTTCATTTAATCTAAAATAAAGTATTTTATTATGTTTTGGTTTATTTAACTCCTCAACAAAAGATTGTTTCCTTTTTTAGTACTCAGATCTTCTATTAAAACAAAAAATGCTGATTTGAAGCAAAAAGCTAAGAAGTTGGATCATTAAAGCATTAAAATGAAACATTTTGGTATTTCCCATGAAGTGATTTTGAATTCTTTCTTGTTCCTATATTTTTCATCAGAAACTATTTATAGGATTTGACCCAAATTCTTTTCTTCCCAGCTAGCTCCTATTTTTCAACTAATTTATTAGTTGTCCAGTAAAATAGTTCCCAGTTCTAAAGGTGGCATCAGCTTGGTTATCGAAAGGAGGCAGAAACATAACTTGTAAAAAAAAAAAAAAAAAAAAAAAAAGAAAAAGGAGAACAATGGGCAGAAGAGCCTTTCCTTACTGCACTTCCAATTTTCAAAAGATTTCCTAAGAAGAGGCCCTCACAATAGACCAACTGTGCCTTCAAAATGCAGCTTCTCTTATTTGGCGATATATTCCTTATTCCATACCTGCCTGCAGGGACAGCTCTTATGCCTCATGCATGTGCTGAAGCCCCAGTGGCTGTTACGAAACCACATCAGTGTTCCTGCCCTGCTGTCCCTGAGCACGATGCTGCGGGGCTCCCAGCCCACGACATTGGGATCTGGGGCTGTGTGTCCTTTGCAACCCGTGCAACCAATTCCCAGGAATTTTTTATGCATTTAAATGGGTACTGCTGCACTGGGTGGGAGCAGCCATGTATCTATAGCCAGCAACACAGGGGTTTGGGACAGGGGAGCCACCGAGGTTTCTCCCAGCAGATATGTGAACTGAGCCAGGTATTCCAATCTGCACTTCACACAGGAGCTCTGTTATAAGCCGCAGAGTACTTACCGAGGCATGCTTGCTCAGGTTTTTTACTCTGTTTTTTACCCCTACCATTTTCCCATACCCATGTTGAGTTCCAGTTTTCAATTTAAAGTGATTTATTGAAGCCAAACTCTAGCCCAGCTGCTGACACCAAATCGCACCTCGGAAGTTGGCACAAAGACTCCGTGTGGGTAATTGCTAAACTGGCAGAATCAGGGTCTTTTATTTTAGCAGGCAGAAGGGCTTTGCTATACTTCAAATTATAGAACTGCGTTTCCTTCAAGAAGGAGAAAGACCTTATTGAAGTCAAAATCTAAACTCCCATTTACTTAAAAGGGTCAAAAAAAAAAGTAAAAAATCTAAAACTTTTGTAACTTTAAAAGGAAGTCATAAGTGAGCCAGCTATCCCATTCATTTACTGGATCTGTCTGAAGGGTCTGGTCTGAGTAGCTTTTTTTAACCTCCTATTTTTTTTTATTTTTTTTTGAGAAGATCGAAGAAACGAAATGACTTGCAGTAAGGGAAAGAAAATAGATGACTATTAAAATTCTGTGGGGGAAAAAAAAGAGAAAATAATCTTAGTTTAAGGTGCAAGTTATGAAAAATCATTGTGATTCATACTAACTCAGCCCTTACCATTGCATTAGCAAAGGCTGCCGTCTGCACCAGATTACTGATGGTGGCTTTGCAATCGCTGCGGCACCCCAAACGCCACCAATCGTGGCGCTGAGATTGTTTTTAGAACCACACGACGCAGCCATCGCCTTGTACTGCAACTGCAGATCTGATTAAATAACACAAGCTGCTTCCAGACTAATGAGTTTTAAAAAGGATTTGTTTACATACTCATCAATTGCATATGAAATTGCAAAAAAAAAAGGAAAAAAAAACGAGAAAAAAGAATGAACAGTTGAAAATTCATAAACAGATATTTATAACCCCAAACAAGTCGAATACAGCAAGTAGGGAGAACAGGGAGCTGTATATTACCCTCCTACTGGACAATATGCATAGGACCTTGACAGAGCGCTGGATGCTGCAGACAGCAACAAACATGAGGTGTCTAAAACTCCATCACAAATCAGCCTGGTAACAGCACATGAGCAGGCTTGCAATGACCTCAGCACCACTGTGCACACTCTTATCTGCTAAATTGCTTTGTGGTAACCTCACCTCATGTCCTTGACCATACTTTTAAAACTATTTGTCTCTTGGTCTCCGAGAAGCTGACAGTCCTTCTTTTGGGCTTCTGAATATAAGATTTTTATTTTTTAATTATTAACCATTCTTTTCTTGCTTATTTATTTATTTATTTGTAGATGCAAACCATTCCTTCTCACTACTGACACACAGCGAAAGAGCTAAACCAACTTCGGAATATAGCATTCATTTATCACACGAGCAGCTACAGCTTTAATTAGCCAATGGATAGATGGCAAACAAAGCAATTACATATGGAAGTCAGTGAAATGGGAACCTTCTAAGGATGCTGTGAGAGTCTAAAGGGAAAACCAGAGTTTTTCCAAAAAGGAAGGATTAAAAAAACAGCAGAAAACCTCAACACAAAGTAGTCTTTTGGATGTAGGTATTTTAAAATTGACCTTGATTTTTTAATATACTCTGAATCTTCCTGCTTGAATTCAATCTTGGTGGGTTATCAAGGGGATCTAAGGTTGCACCATCCCTCCTCCTGGGTTTGGTCTGCCAGCTGAAGGTAAACATACCATGGTAACTTCATGGGCCCTGTCTCCAAGAGGTGGGGAAAGCTTACCTCTCCCACCTTGTGACATCCCCTGAAACCAGCTGGTGGCGGGCAGCTCATGTCAGTCTCCCCTGCTCAGCAAGTGGAGAACAGGACCCACACCAGCTAACCCAAGCTGGTGGAGAAGTATGAATCATGGGGAAATTTGATTAGTCTTCCTTAAGGAAAATTTTGAAGACTTGCTTAGAAGCCCTTAGAGAAAATCCACTATTCCAATGCATAACACAACTATATTCAGCCTTTCTTAGTCCTTCCTCTACTTTCATTACACAGCAGATTTCTCTCCCACTTTTCTTACTATTTTCCAGGATGGAAGGAATTGACCATGATATTTGTCTGTTCACTTTGCCCCTTCTCTTTGTGTGTTCTACCCCCTACTTCCTTTTCTAGTTATATGGCAAACTTTCTGAAGAAGACACTTTCTCCTGTTCTGTCTGTTTCTCTAACCACAGAGTCTCATCAATACTTGGTTTGTTGGCACAACAATCGTAGAATTGATAATTATTATTGGTCCATGATATTAAAGTGACATCAGTGACATGAATGTGGAAAAGCATCAAGCTGCTGGAAGGAATATCTGTAAATATCTTAGCAGATGTCATGTGTGTGCAAGAAGCTGAGTTAAGGAGCTAAACAAGCACAAGTCTGTTTACAGAATGATGAGAATGCTCAGAAAGGATGGAATTAGTTGGCACACACAAAATGGAGGTGTTGTGTGCTAGATACTTACTTCACCTATCCTGTTTTAAATCAGGGGTCATACTCCATTACCTTGTGCTCCAAGCTCCAAGTCAAATTTGATTAGGGACTAATCTGATTCCACATAATGAGAATACTGTTTAGGATGCATGCTTTAAATGTGGCTTTTAGTCTACAGTTTGTTAGGTTAATGAATTTAACAATTGAGATGATTCGTATGTTCCGTGGGTGATTTGGCATGAAAGGCATCTGTAAAATGTGCAAAACTGGCTAAAAAATGGCATTTCATGCAAAACAAGCAAATAATTATGGCTCATGATACCACCTGCCTTTGTCCTTCATTGACATACAACAAATAGCACGCATATAGTTAATATTTTTTAGATGTTTTTAAAAGTACAATTAGAAAGCATGAAATGAGGAAGACTTTGTTGGACAGGTAAAATGCAGCAAGAATATTTTAATTATCTGAACAGGTAAAAGTAAAGGACTAACAAAGGACTTTGGTGCTACAACCCTTGTGTTTACAAAGTGCTTCCAAAGGAGTGCAAAAACATCCTATGCTTGGAGCATAGAGCATCTAAAATCAGTGCTCTTGTCTAGCTAGCCATCAGCAAACATGAGGACAGCTGTGGGATTTAATTGCCACTTACTAAATGTCCTATTCCCAGCTCATTGGGTGGGAAGGTCCCACCCAAGACCTTTTCTTAACACATGCAGCCATGTCCTTTCTTTCAAAGCATAGGCTCTGATCAGTTTCCTTGTGTTGGAGCTTTCCTTTTTATTGCACAGCAGTTTTGTTGCTAGAGCGTTCACCAGAGATACAGGTGTCCTCATCGCCCACCTCTACCAGGCACCCTGGTCACTACACGACAGTCAGAGTAAGCCTGTGCTGCTGGGTAGGAGAGATAAGAAACGACCTCTAACTACCTCTGGGAAGGTAGCAGCCCCAGGTAGCGGCCTGGACCCTGCTTCCAGAAATACTGACAAGACTTAGCCAGTCACTCACGGTGTGCTGTTAAACCAAAGCATTCAGGTGTCCTCAGAAACAGGTAGCTGGCTGAGCTTTCAGAGTTGCAATTTCAGACACAGGAGCCTGGGTTTTGCCCAAGCTTTACAGTGATGCTTAAATCCTTTATTGGATTTGTCTTGCTTGTTCCTACTCTAGGACCTGAGAGACAATTGCTTGTCAGAGGCATTGAAGCAGATTGGTGGGAGGGCAAAGAAACTCGAATAGCACTAAAAATCAATAATGACTTTTCTTATATTACAAGTTTGTTGCAGCACAAAGCCCTGTAATTGGATGCTGTGTGTACAAGTGCTCTCTTATAAAATTTGGAGGCATGAGGGATCTCTTGGTAAACAGAGCTCTGGGAGATTCGGTGCTAAACTGGCTGTTCTAGAGGAAAAAAGTTGTGTTTCCCAGAGCACCACCAGGCCCTTCAAGGAAGCACCAGCAACAAGACCATCTAAATGATGTTGTTACAGAAAAAAATAAAACAACAAAAAAATCTTCTACCATGGTTACACCGTGTCTCAGTGCTCACTCCTTTGTTTCCTTAGAGCTCCTACTGCAAAGATCGTTTTGCTGCTGGCATGTCACAAATGCCTGTGCTCCCCGTTCTTGTGCTCAGGGAATGCAAAGTTTGCATTTCCTCTCCTTGCTGAGTCGAAACCAAACCTTCAGGGAGAAGTGGTGGTGCCTCCGGGAAGAAAGGATGACAATTTTAAGAAACCTGGAGGAGGGGGAACCTCTTGGCAAAGAGATGCCAGTCGATGCCTGGGAGGAGCTGCAAGAGGCAACGAGACATTCCTCCTCTCTGGCTCTCACTCCTAAACACTCATGACACTGCATGTGCCACCCGTGGCAACCTGCCTTCACCAAAACCCATTTGCCTTTGCAGCTCTTTAAATCTCATTTGCAATTACACAAGATGTCAGGTCAGCCCTCCAAGTGTTCGTGCCACTCTGAGTGCGAGGCAGCCGTACAGGGCAAGGCGAGGAGATGCTGCCCGCCAGCCGCCCCTCCTGGGCACCCCGTGTGCTCCTTGGGTCCCTGTGAAAATACAGATATAGGACCTCAAAGGGCTTTCGGTTCTGTCACACACAAAACACAAAAGCTCCGGATTTTACTGTTCTGAAACACTGTTGTGTCATCCTATTTGAAGGCAGAAGTATTCTCTCTCACTTTGCTCCCCTGCTGAAGCAATATCTCTCTGTTAAGTGTGCAGGGTATATCACTGGATTCGCCTTAGGGCAGAAACCGTAGTGACTACATTTCCTGGCTAATAAGCATCTGAGGAAAGGCTGTACAGGGAAGAAAAAAAGAAGCAGCAGAAATGCTTTTAGTTAAATATCAGCCATTTGATCAATTTTATTTAAGCTCAATATGAGCATAAAAACGTTAAGGTCCATGCTGCAATTTCCTAAGCTATGAGCAGCAGACATGATCTGGGGTGGATGATGCCTCTCCCACTGCCGGTACAGGATCTGTCACTTCTGAACAACCAGCTCACCCTGACAACCTGCTAGACATTTTATAAAAGGTACATTTATTGTGGGGTACATCCTCACTGATACAAATTTACTAGGCTGAGTTTTGCCAGCTGAGGATCTTGCCTTGGAATGATGACAGCAGAGCAGACTGGAGGAATATAAGGAGAAATAAACAGTTGGTGTAACTTCTGCTGTTGTCTTGAAGTGCCTCAATTGAGTTTAATGGTGATTGTTTACAGCACAGAGTGCCATACCAGTCATAAAGTGGGAGAGCAAGTGAGCAGATGACAGAGAAAGGGATATGAAGTTCTTTCTCCCAGAATATGTTGCAGAAACTAAGTATTAATTCTCTAATCGTCTTTCCTTTGAAATACCTCCTTAGATGGATCTGATGATGCTATGTCACTATATAGTCCAGCATTTACAGAAATAAGCTGGCAGGACTATACTAATATTAGCATTTAGGAGAAATTATCTGGTTGAGTTAGCTTTGGACACATGTGCATTCTGTTGAAAAAGCACACGAGGGAATCTTCAACAAGAAATAATCATTGCAATGAGCACAAAATGCTGAAAGCGAGCACTGTTGATTGCTGGATGCTGACCAACGCATTAGGAATCCCAACTATGAGCTTTGTGTGGATATTTAAACATATCTATTGCTTATATCTTCACGGTTTGCTTAACACTGACCTTCTGATTTCAGCTACTCATAATAACCAGAAGTAATTTGCCAAAGGTAACAACGGTAACGAGTAACAACTGTACTTAGGCTTAGCTCCCATATTGCCACAATAATATAACCATATTAGCATCTGATGGAAGGGAAGATTTCAAGTCCCAGTACAGTGAGATAAACGTTAGTAAATGTTAGACTACTGTGAAAAATTCAACAAAACATAATTACTATGATTATAGGATATAAAAAGTAACACCACAAAAGAGCTTATTTAATACAAAGGAGAAGAGGAACAAAAAATACATTTTTTGTCCAGAGGTCCCTTTTACATGATTACAGCACATTTAGAAGTTGATAAAAAAGCCAGGTGGTTGTATGCAGAAAAGCAGAGAGAGTTGGGACTTTCATTGGGCCAGCGGTATGTATCGCTTGGCTTCCCTCCCTCTGACTGGTTCTACTGGTTTTGTTCTGGCGAGAGTTGGTTTGATGGGCCATGGCCAACTTGTCCCACCACAAAGGTATTCAGACAATGCGTCTTTAGCATAAGGAGCTTCACATGGCCCACGGTGGCACAGAGAAAGAAAAGGTCTTTGAAAGGGTCCCAAGGAAACACAGAAGTAGTGGGAAAACCACAGAGACATATACTTTCTGCCTCAGACTACACAAGAAAGATTCCTTCTTTTTGGTGATGCAGAGACCGCTTTCATTAGATTTTCTGAAACTAGACCAGTGGCCTAGCCCCAGGCATACACTGCATGCAATATATCACACAGAACAGTAATGTGCACGTCTTCCTCTCCACAGCGACATCTGTGCCACATCTGTATTTCAGCTTTTGCCTCATTCATGAGACAACATTTGGGACTTTTGTGAATTGACATGAGTGAATATTTACCGAAATCTCAAAAACTGACAGCCATTTTTCTCCTGCTAAATTGTGCTGTTATGATCTATCTCCTACCAGGAAAAAGTGAGCACACAAATACATTCTTCGCAAGTGAGGCAAGCATAGCTTGTTAAAAATACTATGTTAATAATATGTTAAAAATATTTAATGACAGATATTGCACAGACATTGTACAGCCACAATGATATGTATTTTTGGTGTTCTTGTCAATTACATTTTTCCTCACTGCCTCAGTCCTGAGTTGCAGTCAGCTCAGGCTCTGCTTTGGACAGAATTAAAAACTTGACCCAGAAAGTACTACAAAGGAAAAAACGATTGCCAAAATGATTTGAAGTTTTAAATAATGACTCCCTGAAATAACTTATAAACAGGTCACCATCTTCTTGTTGTGGGTAAGCCATTTGTTATTTTTCCACTATGAGGAAACGTTCTTTGGCTAGACAAATAATGGTTTGCCCTGCCATTTTGAGAAACTGAAGCACACACACAAAAAAAAAAAAAAAAAAAAAAAAGAGCTTTTTTTTTTGTGTTTCAGAGAATTCGCATCTATGTGTGCTGTAAAGGCATAGATCTGTTTTGCCATTCTCTGACTGAACGCAAGCAGTTTGAATTCAGTGGTGATACATTAAAGGAATGCATGCAAAGGATATGGTATTATTGAAAGGAGAAAATTCAAATAAACATATCAAGCCTGTTTTCTTTATCATGAAGGGCAGAGGAGGAGGATGAAGTGGGTTTAAAGTTACAGAGGCAACCCAATGTGCAGCTAGGACATGTGGGCTTATTTGAACCTCTGCTCTCACTGGAGCCTCGATGGGAGCGAGGCGCCGAGTGATGCTCACAGAAGAGCTCGTCTGCACTTTTAGGTGCTTAAACAATGTGGATAATCTGAGTCATCACCATCAAAACATCACATTGTATTTACATGCATGGAAGACAACATTTCTATTAAATTCATGCCAGGTACTGAACAAAAGAGAAAAGCAGAAATGAAAACTGCATTTATTATCTTTGTGTATAGTATGCTCTCTGAGGGGTATTTACACAGCATGAGGAATGTCCCAAAAAGAGCCTCATTAGTGGTCTCCCACCTCCTCTGGCTGCAATTTAAGGAAAGACTTCAATCATGACATGTTCACAAAGTGCCAAAGAACACAAAGCCAGAAGTTGTTAAGAAACTCACGGCATATTCATTAGTAGCCCTGAGAGAGATGTGCATTTCTCCAGCAGCCTTTCAGGCAGAAGCATGTATTGATCTCCGCAAGTTGCCTCACTCAGAGAGGCTGCATAGCCACCCTGGTCACATCTTCTGGATGTCCTCATCTCCTGTGGAAATAACTACACTCCTGAGAGCAGAATGTCCTGTTTTCACCTCCTTCCACCTTCAGTCCTCTACAGAATTTACTTTTTGTGTCTGTGCTGACAATCTCGTTACAGCAGCTTCCATATCACTTTCCCACTCTTACTTGCCAACCGGCAAGTCACCAGAGCCCCCCCTTTTTTTTTAACCTAAATTATAGCCACCCAGAGGAAAAGCAGAGAGATGGTGATGGGTGTCAGGTGAGGGCAGAAGGTATCGGGCAGGGGGGCAGTTTCAGTAGGGTTTGGGGTAGCTGAGCTCAGCAGTGCAGTCACCCACCGCTTGCTGTGGGGAGCAAACTGCTAATGAGCTGCCAGTACAATCTTGCTGGGCTTGTAGAATGGAAATAGGGTGTCTTACCACAATGAAATGTGTCAGGACCATTCAGATGCACACATTGTGACTCTGCAACCTTTGTTTTAGGCCAATGTATTCATTATTTTGCAACTCAGCCACATGCAGTGGGACATGACACAGGGAATGTTTTACATGTGCAGATGCATTTTAACTTCAGCTTTGCACAGGACAGCAATGCTGATCACTTATCATGACTAATGATCAAATTGGAGGTAAAAGTTTCCGGGTGAAAGTGATAAAGATCAATGAAAAAAAAGCCTTTACAGTCATTGCAATTACTTTCTAAAATTGGTTCATAGGTTATAAATTAATGCTTAAGTATATTGGGGGAGTATGTGCCCTTTATTTAAACAGCAATATAGATATCAATTAAAGGACAAATTAGTTATACCTTTTGACTTATGTGCAAAGAAGAGAATTGCTACAGTATTAAAGAGTTTTTAACTAGTGGGTAGTCTTGTAATTAGGGAGCTGTCAGAGCTTGTTATGTTATCTAGCAGCAGTTGGTGTTCAAAATACTTCTTGCCACTCATGATCTGAGTGGGATGTTGTTAATATGCAGCTACAGTCTACAAGAGTTCAAAGGGTAGAATTTAATTACGATACTGTAAATTCTTAATTTTCAATTACTATGACACAAGGGAACTGCCCTTGAGAAAGGGCAGATAAAAGACATTTTGGCATTTACAAATGTATGAATAAATAGGAAGGCAAAAGAAATATATATATTTTTTGTAGGATTGTTATGCTTGCAAATTCTGCAGTTACCCCCTTTTTTTTTTTTAAAAAAAAAATATTTTTGCTGTACTTGATTGCAAAACACAATTTTCCTCTGTCAACAGTTATAATGCATCATTTCCGGA
Source organism: Oxyura jamaicensis (assembly GCF_011077185.1). Taxonomy (NCBI): domain Eukaryota; kingdom Metazoa; phylum Chordata; class Aves; order Anseriformes; family Anatidae; genus Oxyura; species Oxyura jamaicensis. The sequence goes on along the minus strand of NC_048904.1, from coordinate 16,367,992 downwards.
TATTATCTGGCTCCAGATGGCAGTTTTGAGGCCATCAAAAATAATACTGTGATCTGTAGCCATGCACACCTGATGGTCACAAGAGTTATCTTCAGAAATAAACTACGTTTTCAAGGGAAAAAAAAAAAAAAAATCTGACTTGGAAAGAAATGCCCAGCTAGCTACTTCGCTAGTCTCACTTATTCTTGAATTCACAAGATCATCTAGGCTAGTGATGCCCAAATTTTGGGGAGCAGGCCTTTCTCTGCCTCACAGTTTTACCACCAGCCATTACTAACCCCACCACCAAACTCAGCTGGGAGTAGGATAGGAATGCCCCAGCTTCACCACCTAGGCTTCCACCTGGAGGCTGAGGGCCACAGTGGAAACACTGGATCATAGGAGCCCCTTCCCTCCTGGTGCTCTGTTCCTAACTGTAGCTCACTGAGTATGCACATCAAGGCACAGAAGATAACTCGTATACTAAAGGTTATGTATTTCATAAGATGGAGTACAAGGAACTCTCCTGAAGTCAATATTAATACGGGAGGCAGAATAGCAGAGGGAGAAAAAATGCCTGGATAAAATAATTAGGTTAAAAAAGCAATTGATTTCTGCCTTGTGAGCAGTACTTGAGTTCTCTTTAGGAGAGAGAACACTAAACATCATTCCTGTGTAGCCTCTCTCACTGAAGAGCCTTACCATTGCACCCCTCTTCACGGCACAGCCCGTTTCACATCACTTACTAGTATACCAAAAGCATTTTGGCTGCCTGGTTTTCCCTCCACCATTTTCACAGGTGCCAACACGAATGTTCACCTTAGGGCAGCACAGCTCAAGACAGAATATTAAATACAAACCTCTCTCTCATGCCGACTGTGCAGTGAGAAGCAAAGTTGCTCGACCTCATCCACATTCAGGGCCACGTACTGTGAAACACACGGCGAGACAAGGGTGCGAGCTGGGGCTCGCTGGTCACCTTTGCCCAGAGCCATTTTCTAGTTTCTCTTGTCCAGGAGTCATAAGCAACTCTGAAACAATCCTTAGCAGAAGGATAACTAGCAAATCCTCTCACATGAAAGGGAAATAGGAAACACTCCGTGACCCCAGGACATTTCTTTATCACTGAGGAGCACTGGTGGCTTGCATTTCACACTTGCTGTTGAGTTGCTGCAGCTTAACAAGTTACAGCAGGCTCGCAGAGGTACACCAACTGCTGACGTGTGTGCTTCTTGCCCATAGCAAATGCCAGCCCGTGCAGCTTCTCTTACACCTTAGGGAAACAGCTTTCAGGTCAAGTCATGGTTGCCATGAAGGCTGCAAATAGTTATGCTGGGTTTCTGTTTCAGTGGGAAAATGGCCCCTCACCTGCAGGATTTGACCTTCTAGACCCGCCACAGGTTTGCGTTCCCACTGCTGATGAAGTTCTCAATACCAGGGCTAAAAGTTTCACAGCTCCCAGTAAAATGGAGTAAGAACAAACTAACGGCAAACTCCGTGTTCCTCTTGGAAACGGCAGGTGATTCTCTTATGATGGTCTTTATGCCAACTTTCACAAAAAAAAACACTGTTCGAGGGACTGCAGCAGAAATTGTATTTGTGGGTGTTTCCTACAAACCTACAAAATTTAGTTTCCGACCAAACCTACAAAATAAAGAAGAATGCTCCAGGGCCAAAGATCTGGAGAAATCTTTTATTCAAGCTGAATAAATAGCTATAATTGAATCCTGTGAAACAGACTATCTTTGGTGGGGGAAGGGACAAATAGCCATAATCGAAAGTTTACGTAGCGTGAGGCTCCACAGCAGGAAACTGTGCTATTAAAGTATTTTTTCTGATGTATTTTTAAAACATTTATAATTTATATAAAAACACCAGGCGGTACCTTTAAAGTTATTTAGCATGAAAGTCCAATAAAAAGCTCCTTAGGTTTTAACAGCGTGATACAATAGCTCTCACAGTATGTATAGTTAGCCAACTCTTATATTCAGTAGTGTAGGAAACAAAAGCACAATGCTTAGCACTCTCTGTTGAATCAGGAAAAAGTCATTTTGCCTCTTACAGTGATTTACATGCACGACAAGTCAGTCCAAAATGCAGGTGCCTTATCCAAGAAGAGAGGGGAAGCTCAAAAGGTCAGAGGCACCATCACAAGCACTAAATACAAAGCAGTTTCATTAGGTTTTCACAGATACAAGATACTGAAGGAAATCCCAGCTGAAGCATGTCCTTCAAGTAACATACATGTAGCAATACACTAATTTGCTCAGTTATTCAGCGGTGGAGATCATGTCAGTTTGTTAATAAGGCAATCAGCATGTGAGACATCAACACGAAGAAGTAGGAAAACAACCTGCTTTCAAGATGTAGGTGCACAGAAATAATTTATTTGGGGTCTTTAATTCCAGTTCTGAGCTCCAAACAGTCTCTTGCATTGGTGGTTTTGTTTATTTCTTTGTTTATTTTCCAGAACAAAAAATAAAACTAAAGCAAAACCTTTAGCCTTAAGTCCCTCTCTGTGATCTCCCACTGCAAGTCAGTGGGAGTCTATAGATATAGCCGAGGGCAGATTCTGTCTCTGTGCCTGTGATTAGTGATTTGAGGAGGTAAGATGTGTAAAGAAAAGAAAAATAGAAACAAAACTTATTTTATGTTGGACGGCTGCTTTTTCACTCTCTGGGACACTCAGTACCATGGCTCTAACACTGACATGGACCAACCTGCAAACAGGCATGCAGCAGAAGCAAATCACAATTACGCTGGCACCCATGGTGCAGGCAAATCTGCTTTTCATTATTTGTTCTTTCATCAGACTGATGGCCACAGCACCAACAAAATCTAAGCCATTTCCCGCTAGTGCAGCTTCTAACAGCTGTGTGGTGTGAGTCCTGCATCTCCCAGAACCCAGGGAGGGGACATACTCCAACATTTTGCAGTGACAAACCCATAGACCCGTTCTTTCAAGGTCTTTTAAGGTCATCTTTCAATAACCCGAAGTATTAATAGATTATTTAATAGACCCCCACACTAATCCAAATATGCAAGCTGTATACACTGAGGAAAAACCTGACAGCTGTCAATAAAGAACTGAGGCAATGCCATCTATTGTTCAGCTTGGTTAATGGTTGGGGCTTGTGAGTGTGTAACGGTAGCTTTGTCTTGACGAAGAGTTACCTACCACTTTGTCAGAGGCAGACACTAATTGTCAGAGGCAAAAATCACAGAATTTTAATCATCTCCAAACTTCAAACTTGTGCCACAATGCCTGTACCAGACTGAGCACTGCCATAAAAACAGCTGCTTGGAATGCCCTGCCACTGGACAGATCTACCAAGGGTGTACTGCCCAAACGTAGATTGAAACTGCTCACGGCAAACCTGCTGGTCCATGGTCAGCTTCATGATCTTTGTGGTGTCTCAGGATCTTCCTGTGGAAGACGAGCAGTCTGGACAGGAGGGTTCACAGCTCACCTCTGTCAATAACCCTCCCGGCACAAGTAAGCAAAGCAGAGTGTAAGAGTCAGGTACATGCAGTGATTTGATTTCTGATCAAAGGGAGTTTGCCCAGAATGCATTTCTAATGTTTGTGCACTTGTGCTGACTCAAACACCATGAGAAAAGTTAGTCATACCTTTGTACTGTGCTCAAAGAACAAGTAGTGGTTTTTGTTTGTTTTAGACAAAAAAACTTTACGTCCCAACATTGCACCTCTACTTCACATTAGAAGGAATACCAGAGGAGCTAAGTGCTTTACGCTGTAAATACACCAAAATTGAAATAACATTTCTCTATAATGGACTAGCTCATCATCAAGGCCAAGTTCTCCATTGATTTACATTCCACGTAGCCTCAGGAATACTGCACGGGCTGTAAATCAGTGTAGAGGAGCATCCTTTGAGTCTAAATCTCCCCAGCCATTCAGAAGTCATGTTAATATGTTGCTACAGCTGTAGCGTACATGAAGCGACTGCCGGTCTGGGCTGCTACAATCAATGGTATTGAAAGCGAGAGCTGCGGTTAGCTACTTTATTGATCATGTTAGAGTGATAAACAATTACAACTACCAACGCAGTATCATTGCACAGGACACTAAGTGAAAGATTCCCATGTCTTTAAGGTTGCATTTTTTATAGTTGATTATATCTTTGCTCAAATTATCGAGTTTTATTTAATCTGTTTTTCAACTCTCCCTAAATGATAAAAGCACCAGGGTGTGGAGGACAAACATGTCCTTTAAATCAATGCAGTGAAGCTGCACTCAGGGATGTGGCTGGAAAAAAAAAAAAAAAAAAAGCCTTGCCAAGATGCAAATTCTCTGCTTCTCCATAACTTTCATCACCTCTGAGCTAGGTGCCAGGTTGTTTTTGCTTTAACCAATGGCACCGTGTGCTCCACATTCCTGTGGGCTCCTGCTTTGGGCAAGCCTGGTGACAGAGGGGCAGAAACAACACCAGAGACTTGGCAACCTGCAGCCTGAATTAATGTGATGAAGTCAGCAAAACCAGCTCACTTCCATGGAGGCACCTGGTATGCAACAGACACTGCCGGAATAGAGCACACCTTCCAAAGCTGTTCTAAGTGAAAAAAATACAATTTCAAGTGCCTATAGGAAAAAACGCCATTACAAAGATGTGCCTCATTTTCTCAAAGGCATACTTTTGAGGCTAATTTACAATCTTGAACATCCAGGAATTTCTTCATCTTACCAAAAGGCAGATGAAATCCACTTCAGTGTAAAGATGGAGAAATCAATGTTGACTTGTGCCATTATAGGCAATATAGTGGCATATATGAAGAGAGGGGAAAAGAATTTTCTCCTATTGTTTCCTTTAATCCGCATGCCATTTCTACATTCTATATCACAAATAATAGCTCAGCAAACCTGGCTTGCTGAGTCCCGACACAGCAGCACAGCCGTGCTAACCACGTAACCTTACGTGGTTAGCAGGGCTGCAGAACAGGCCCCGCTCTTTCCGATTCCCTGCGCTGATGTTCAGCTGCCCGTGCTTCTTCCAGACACCCAGTTATCAGATATATTTTCCATTATGTGCTCTGAGCCAAAAAAACGGAGACAAATGGCTTTCTCCAGTTGGTGCAGAACAGCCAAATCATTCCTTTTTTTCAACATAAAATTATCAATGATGGGAGCAAACCAAGTGGCGGTACACCAGAAGCACTCAAGGTGACAAATTTCTAATGAAAAATGGGTGCCACTGCCCCTGAAAGTGGCTCTCCTGCTACCAGCAGGACAGGCCCAGGACACATTTTTTAGGGTCTCTGGTGCAGAAGTGTCTCTGCATAAGTATTTTCCAGAGAAGTTTTACTGAGGTATGTCTACATCAGTAATTCCTCTCATGTGATTCACTGGAGCTGCTGCTGCCACAGTAGGGCTGGAGGGACATCTGGGCTTTTGAAAACGTAAGATCCCTTTTTTCTTTAGTAATAATAGCACCGCCGACTGAATAAAGAAATGGGAATTAGGCCTCTTAAGCTCCCACATTTAAAAGCGGCCGTGTAGCATGCATATTTGCCCATCAGGTGGTAAGCACTGTGTGGGAGCCTTGCGCACAAATCTTATTAAATAACCTGTGGGATGCATGCCAAAAGCCCATGCACCTCTTTAAATAAACGTAGCATGAACATTTATTTACCATGTTCATTTTCTGTGTCAATCAGCTTTCTGAAAAAAATAATAAAGAAGTCAAATTGACGGTCTCCATAACGCCTCAGTGCAGAAACACTGAACTACTAGATTATTGTCTCCAGCCTCTTTCTATATGGCTTTTGATAAAATTTGGCATCTAGTCTAGTTATACGGTGTTAAGTGTTTATCCACACATGAATCAAATGCAGGCTGATTAAAAAAATAAAATAACACAATCAAAAGTCCCTCTACATTGCAGTGTAGAAAAAACCAAGCAGAAGAAGGCACCAACCCAAACAAAAACAACCCCTGAAACATTTTGGAAGGCAGACTGATTTTCATAAACTCATTAAAACAATTCCCAATTAGGCATAAAATAGAAGAGTCAAGATTCACATTGTGAAGAAAAAAACAGTGTCTCCATCCTCATGGCTGATTTATGTTGTGATTTGCCTGAACTTTAAAAATAAAACACCACACCATCCTCCCTCCCTTGCCCCCATTTTAAAATATTGCTTTCCAAAGCAATCAAGCATACCTCCTGGAAGAACCAAATCAAACTATATCTTGTCCTTGAGGATATTAGCTGAGAAACGATTTTTGCAAGCTACACTGGAAGGCATACATTGATCTGATGACAGCTTTTGAATCTTTAGCTAAAGGTGAACTTTGGCTTTTTTTTTTTTTTTTTTTTTTTTCTCCAGAATGCCAGTATGTCCATCTCTGTGAAAGCCCTGTTACCATTTTTTTTTTCAAAATGGAGAAATATATTTATGAATAATTATTTTGCCATTTCATTTTGCTGTTGCCACTGCCCCTGATTTTTTTCCTACCTTGCTATAAAGCAGCATATAATTTTAAATAAAGAATTAAAAGTAAGTGGGTTGTATATATATATATATATATATATTAATTTGCCCATTTTTTTAAGGGAAATACAAATCTTTTTGCTTTTCATTTCCTCTTCTTATTTTATTATTTTTTATCTTAAAACAATTGTCAGCATTCTCCTCATGCTTTAGTCCAGGCACATGAAACAATTCAAAACTGCATGCAGAAACGAAGAAATGGAGAATATAAAGTCTAAAAAGTGGTTATTTAACTCACGTGACAATGAAGGGTGGGATACTTTGGGGGAGAGGAAAACAAAAATCATTTAAGAGTTGAACAATAAAACTTCATGCCCTCTAGATGCTTGTGAGAACAAAGTCTGCTGTGAGCAACCCCGAGTTTATGTTCTGCAAGGGAGAACTTCTCCATAACTCTTATGGCTCCCAGCAGCTTCCACTATCTGTGGTTTTAGTATTCAATGAAATCTAACAAGGCCCTAAAAATAATAATCCACTACTGGGAGATTAATTTGATGCCAACAAGAAAGATAAAATAACTCTTAAATATGTAGATATTCTCAAAGAATAGAAAACTTCAGTGCTCAGCCTCTCCATCAAAGTCTGTTGATGTCAATTAGAAGACTTCACTTTTGTTGAAACCTCTAACTTAGTATGTTGTGAAGACTCAAAGAAAATAGTGAAAGTGGCTAAAACCTGGCTTTTCTCTTATTCTGTGTCACCTCTGCATTCAGGTACCAAAATCAAAAAGATCTATGCTAAGAAGCTAAACATGCAGCTTGAAAGAAGGCGTCTCCTCATTCTTGCACCTCTCAAGTGGATTTCATAGGACTCTACAGATGAAATCCAGGATATACTTGGAATCCACACAGCATTGAGCTGTAAAAGAATATCTATGGCACAAGTTCTCTTAAATACATCTCACATCTGTCAAATCTGTACTGCAATCAATACTCTTATGACTGTAGCTGCAAGTTGCTGAAGAAACACAGCAGCTATCTTTTAAACTGATATCAGCTAGATATAATGGGATATCGGAATTAACATTAGCTCAGTCAAGCATGACAGCTTGGTGTAGTGACTAAGTGTCAGCTATTTTGGAAGTTTACATCTCTTTTAATTACCACGATTACCCAACTGACTGGTTTTCTGCTCATATAACTCCTGGAGGCTATGAATGAGCAACAGGACATAATACGTCAGCAGAGTTTTCCACTGAATTGTAAGGATCAGATGTTGGTCCTTATCACACTCTCATCCCTCTGTTAAAAATAACATTGCAGATAGCTTTACCACTGCTTGGAATGGGGAGATAAATCTTATTTTTGCCTTCTTACTCAATATAACTGCTGGTCTAGGCACTGATCATTGGGGAAACTTGATAGGAGCTTTCTCACTGAAAGGCCTCTCATGTATCCCACCAGGTTGAGGGGCGTTGAAAGTCTGTTTGCTTGTTCCTAATTAAGGTTTCCCTCTTTCGTCTCCAGGCTAATGCAGCTCTTTAAACCAAATTTTGTGGGTTACATATTATGCACAAGAACCACTTTTTCCTCTTTAAGTATGGAGAGGCTGGAAATACAAACCTAACTTCTAATGAGTTCTGTTTTCAACTATAACACCTTTCACTTTGCCAGCTCAAAAGCACCAAAAGCCAAAATTCCACCTGAGAGACCACCGGGTGAACATGGCTGTACACAGAACCTTTGACTTGAGTCAATCCTCTCCCAGACCTGCACAAGACAAACAGGTATCACTGGGACTCACCGAGAGCTGTCTCCCGGACTAGAGGAAACCTCTGACTTGTGACTGCTGAATTAAGCTCTTACCCTTGCTGAGAGAGAGCTTGTTGCAGTAGGATTCACTGCCAGGGTGGGACATCTCTTCACCATCTCTCCTGTCTATCTGTACTTTGGCTTCCCACTCTTCACCCCCACTTCTGTGGATTGCATCCCAAGTGTACTCCTCCTTAATACGTTTTTGAAGCAAGTATCACAAGAGCCATGAGGAGACGTTTTCATAATGAAGGTAATTATCATTGCATTTTAATGTACTGTAACACAGAGCCATGGTTCAGTAGCTTTATTTTAGAGCTACTATTATAATAGAGAGCTTTAGATCTATCATGAAATACATTTGTAACTAACCTTTGGTGCTGCATGCCAGCATTTTCTCATCCTAAACACTAATGAGGTGTGCTCTGGCCTGCCTACCACAAGTGGCTGAGGCTCTTCTAATGAGTCTACAGCTACAAAAAAACGAAATAACTATCGAGTCACTTTGGCCTCTTTTTATATACAGTGCCATCTAATAACTCTAATTGTGACAGAACATTGCCTCCTAGAGATTGATATCACTACATTCAAAATAATCAAATCGGAGCACAGCAAAGGACAGTGGAGCTCAGAGAAAAACAAGATTAGCTGTAGATATGGCCAACTATCAGAACCATAATACTGTTATAAATCCCATTTCTTTCAATATACCTGACATAGTATACACAGATAGCAAGTAGCACTGAAATACCACATACAGGTTCATTATTTTCCTTGGCACACACCACTTGCTGTATCGTGCTGCGAGGAGTGGAGGAAAAGGGCATTTAGGGGACGGTGAAGAAGAACCAAAGATGGGCAGCTCACCCATCTTTTTTCAATGAGAAAAATTCCCATTTTGGACATGCACAAGAAACTGATAGCAACCCCCAGGTACCACCAGCAGCTGCTCCAAAGTCTCTGAGCTTTGCCAAGGCTTGAAAATCCTTCTCCAGCCTCTCAAGGCCTGGGAAAGGTAGCTGAGCCTTGTTAGCAAAGTGGCTGGGCAGAATAGGTAAACTTCAGTTATCCCAAAAGCCAATTAAGAGCACTTTCAGGGCAAATCTGGCTGGTCAGCAATAGAAAAGATTGGCAGCCTTGGTCTGGGAGGAAGGAGCCAAGGTAGCCGGGATAATTACCAAGGCTGTGCAAGTACATGATGCTCTCTAGGTCTCAGTGACGAGCAGGCAGGCAAGCAAGACACAGCACAGCAGGAGATACAGAGTGGAAATGCTGTTAATCGGAGACTGCAAATAAATCCAAGGCTGAGCAGAGCTCCCCTCTGCATTGCCTGGACCCTGTGTGAAGTGTGTTGCTTCTGCTGTGCTGGCTTGACCCCTCCAGCAATCCTGCTATTAGACAGCAGAAACATTAGGCGTGTCACTGTGCCTCCTGCCCAGATCTCTGCTTTTGCTGAGAAACAGATTTTGTGCATAAATAAATAAGTGTGGAGAATCTGGGATGGAAGTCTCCATGAGTGAGATGAAACTTTAAAACAAAGGCTGTGAAAAACCCAAACTGGAAGCAGTTTAACTACCGGCACTAGAGCTGGCGGAGGCAGCTGATAGAGCAAGGGAGAGAAAAGAGCATGATGCATAAATCGTGGGGCCTCAGGTCAGTCGGAGGGGAATGGGTAAGAAATCTCCTTTATTTGCTATTGTGATTTCCCCTGCAGGAAGAAGGAGCTCTCCAAGTGAAGAAATTATCAATGCAAGCTGAATTTTATGTCGACTACAAAACTCCTCTCCTATTAACCCTTCCTCCGAGAATCACCATCAGGCTCTTCCTGCACAACACAAAATCCCTCTTGTACCAGAAAATCTTCTCCTTCATAAAAATTGCCCTGTTGTTCAGCTGCATTTTCCAAGGCATGAGCCAGGTAGTTTCCATTGCTTCCTGCAGGAGCCTTATCTCACCCCAGTCAATCACTTTCCAAAGAAAGCCTTCCTATTTCTCCATCTCTCAAGGCAGGCAGAGCTGACTGCAGTAAAGAAGCATAGGTACAACAAATCTATAAAGAGAAGAGCTACACAACTCAGAAACGCTGAGCATTATTAATGCATTAGAGACGTAACGTGGTAGCTATTCTTGCTGTTACACTCTTCAAAATTGAATCTCACCTTCCAACAATTCCTAGCATCTGCCCAGAGAAGCTGAGATTACTGTCTTGGCCACATAAAGGAAAATGCTGCTTTTCCATTTTGATTCTACCCACAACTACCAATGCCATATTCAAATAATTTGCCCCTGACTTTCACTATATTCTGAAGGTGACAACATTTTAAGATGTGACATCCCTCTCCAACAGCAAGTGCAGTTAGAGGAGTTTTCTAATGGCCCTTGCAAAGTAATAGCTCTGCAACTTGAAAGAATAAATATGAAAAAGCTGCTTTTATTAAGATTCTTGTTTTCATTAATGTCTGTGTATTAGACATGGATAATATCCTGTGGATATTGATGGCAGAGAACTGGGCACTACAGCACTCAAAGCATTTCCTCTTGGTGATTTACTTTTCTGTAAATACCCTTCATTTATTTTATGTAACAATGAAAAAAAAAAGTGAGGAAAAGAACATTTTGATGTATGCTGTTTTTTTCAAGGTCTGGTGTAACGTGTCTCTGGCAAAGATAATCTGTCAGTATTTAGAGAATAAATACCATGAGACACCTAGATGTTTCTGCTTCAATCTGTTGGGGAAATCTACTGAAAGACACTTGGGAGTCCTATCCAAAAGACGACTTCTGGAGATCAGAAAGAGCCATTTGTTTGAAAGTTTCCATGCCAGTGAAGCTGCTCTTTGTGCAGACAGTGCAGGGACAGTCACCGGCAGACTGCTGCTGGCAAAGCTCTCCGGTGTCCTCCCTGCACCTTCCTCGAGCGTTCCCGCTATGATTTTATTTTATTCAATTAGATCAAAGTTCTGAATCCCCTCACAAGTCATAAAAACATAAACATTCACAACAAAAGCATGCACCAGCCATCTCAGAAATGGCAGGTATCAAGCACAAGGAGTTATTTTCTCTCACATCTGTAGAACTTCTTAAGTAGCCCAGCAGTATAATTTAAAGAAAATTCTGTTTCAATTCTCTGTAACTTCAGGCTTGTCCTTGACTCATACTGTAGGAAGATATTCTTTTAGTAATTTTACAATTTTGTAATTTATTCTCAGAGCTGCTCAAGTACAACCCCACTTTTGGCAAGAATTCTTTGTAGATGAATTTAAATGTTTCAAATGTCAGTGAATGTGCTACAAAAGGGCACCCCCTACCTCTTGATTCCACTTCAGCAAGGCAATAGATTCCCTTTAAGTTAATGTGGTTTTGCAGATACTGACCGTATTTAGAACTGTGAATAATTTGTATGAGCATTTGTTCAATAAATGCATCTTCTCCCAGACCCAAGATTGGTATCTGTCTCCCCAGCATTGCAGCTCGAATATTTTTTTGGCAAAAAATAGTTACAGCTGAACTTATGGTTTTGACAGAAATATACCAAGAATATCAACACATGAAAACTCTCAGTTTGAATTCAGTGAAGCTATCACATTTTTCCTCCTTGCTTTTTATGAAAGAATTCTTTGAGAACCACGTCCCAAGGAAACTTCTGTGGTATTGTGACTAAATTTTCATACCATTCGTAATTAGTGTAAGCATGGAGGCCTGGTGAGAACAGTATCCTTTCTTAAAAGCATTCGGGGACTGACAGACATTGCTGGCAGAAGACATACGATGGCAAAGTCAGAATATATTAAGAGGGCCACATTTTCTTCCCCCTCAACCCAACCATTAACAGAGCACATCTGGGCAGGGTACGGCCCCAGCTGGGGACACATTTCGCTGTCACGTGCCCAGTTGCAATGATTATAACAAGTAAAAATCTCCGTTTCCTCAGTTCCTAGCTAGCTGAGTGTCTCCGAGGCCACAGAACAACCAGGGGCAACTTGGAGCCGCCCCTTCAGATGCTCTAATTGAAATCAAGGCTGGAGCAGATGGAGCTTGCGAGCCTGAGACCTCTAATCGGCTCCCTGGTACCCCTCCTCTGCACCGAGCAGATCTTGAGTCTTGGCCAATGTTCACTGCACTTGGAAGGGTGCTTGAAGTAGCTTAATTAGGGAGATGCATCACAAAAGCTGCTGTCATACAAAATAAATCATTTATTAGCATAAAGTATAGAAACAATTCAATTGGTTTCAATATTTCCAAGTCCAATGCACCCTGTAGAGCTAAGGAGAATGCTTACAGCTTCTTAAGAAAGAAAAGCAACAATGAAAATGATGAGAAAAAGAGCCTGAGACACCCAAAATCAAGCAATTAAAAGTACCTAATAACATATTCATACTTTCATGTATCAGATGCTCCCAAACTGTTCTTGCCGCATGCCTGCATTCATTACAGTGTGTAAAGTTGTGAGCGATAGTCATGGTCTTAACTTAAATTATCCCACATCAAAAATCAGTCTCTGCACTTCTACCTCAATCTTGCCATGCTGGCAGGCTCCAGCGTTAGCCACTTCCCTTATTATAATCCTTATCTTTAGTGCTCCTCTCCCTTCCCCCTCTCTCCACTTAAAAAAAGTGTGTTGTACTGCACAACATGGTAAAGGGTTTTAGGAAGAAGGGAAAATCCTCACTGCAGCAATCTCTTCTCATATCCACACACCTATTTAGAAAGTCAGGGTGCCCAGGTAGTGTTTTCCTCCCATACATTTTACATTTCTCTCCCCATAGGTGACCCTTCTGAGATGCCACCTCTCTGAGACGAGTGCACTGTAATTAGCAGTGGGGTCATGGAGGAGCACGGAGCTGACTGCACAGTGGGGTGCGATGCCAACATCTGTGTTCAGAAGTGACCCGGGACCTCTCGTTTCAGCTGATGCAAATGGGAAGCACCAGGATTCCCCTCAGATGCTCTGGGAACGCCACCTGGCAGAAACAGAGCTCATCTAAGCTAATTGCTAGAAGAATAGGACAAGTAAATGAGTCATGGCAACAGAAAGCTCAGCAAATGATGGTTGTCCTCTTCACCACATTAAAACCTGGCATTTCCTTTGGGAAAGAAAAAAAAAAACACACATTTTCCTTCCTTCACCATTAATAAAAATCAGGTCAGAAACATCAGCACAGGCTTACAGAAATGTGACAAAGTTTAGATATGGGAGCTGCTTGTTTTTTTTGTTTGTTTGTTTTGGAAAAGCTATTCAAACCTGCTAAAAAATCTTTAATCAATAGAACGCTTTACACTTGATTTTTTTTTTTTGTGTGTGTGCGCGAATTGTTTAAAGATAAGAGAGGCTTTTAAAACTACATTTACGTTAATCCCAGTCCTATGATACTTCTTTAAAGTTCAAAGGACTGCCTATGCATTCAAGTACTTCGTTACAGAGAAATGTACATCAGCTGGAAAATCAAAATGTTATCATTTTAACATAATGACGTTACTAGGAAATGAAGATCAAGTACACATTTTCCACAAGTACAATAAATATTAGGGGAGGCTATAATTTTAAATGAACTGGAGAGTTAAATAGCATTAGCACAGTGGCAAAAAAAGCTACTTGTTAATATTCCAAGAAAGAATACATGGAATTTCAAAGTTTTGGCTGGACCTGAGATCCTCCCCACTGAAGTCAACGGCAGACTTCAAGAGGAGCAAGCTTAGACCAACAAGACAATTGCTTTGAAAAGCAATGTGTTTCTTGCCTCGAAGGTTAAAAAAATCAGAAGCTCTAAAGGATCATCTTTCAGTTCAAATCTTTGAAATGGGATAATTCTTGAAATGCGTGATTGTGCTTTTCCTTGCACTTGTAAGAAATCTGTATCACTAAAACCAAGAGACCATTCCTGCATTTGAGATTTCTCAATGTGCAAATGTCTGTTCCTGAAGAAAAGATGGACTGTGAAGTTGCACATATGACTTTCAAATTGTGGCCCTTTGCAGAGAATACACATTTTAAGTGCTTTGCTCAGGCATCTCCATGACTCAGGAGCTTTCCGGTAGTGGAAAAAAATTGGAAGCTCCTCTGAGTGATTCCTGCTCAGCTCTTTCCTTACTCCAGTTTTAGGGCAAGAAGGCTGTGTAACTCAGGGAATTCAAACTGAGTGTCTCAACTTTCACATTGGAGTTTGTCTCCTGTAAGGCGTTTCACTGCACCTACAGGGCGTGATGATCTCCATGGAAATCAATAGTATTTTTCATCAAGGACAGGTAGTGTCCCAAAAAGTATTTTAATACACTTACAGGAGCAGGAAAATAATGAGCTGAGAATAAGCATCATATAACTATACAGAACGGATCAAGTGACTCTGCTGTGCATCTAATTGTTCCTCTGTTTATGACAAATTTCTACACAATTGAAAAAAAAGTAAAGTTTTTCAGTAGAACTGTAGCAAGCCATTAAACCCACAGCCTGTGAAGGTTTGAAATGTACCTAATGTGCAGTATCAAGAGTATTTTAGGTCTCTCTTCATGTCACATCAAGCTGTCAATTTTTTTATTGATGCGTTACATTCCTGGGGTTGGGATGGCAGAAGCTGCAGGGAGGTCTCTGAGGTGCAGGTCTGGGTAAAACAGAGCATTGTGTCATGAGATATTTATCAAGCGATAATGTGAGCAACCAAAAAAAGAGATGAGGTGGGGACAAAGGCTTCTCCAGCTGGGAAGTTATTGAGCAGTTGGAGCCTAGGAACAGATAGCTTAGTGGCAGCTGGCTGTCCCCGACTCCCTGAAAAATTAATCATTGCAGATAAATGCATAAAAAGACAACACCTTGGGCTCGATCTGTTTCCCACTGAAGTTGGAGGCAAAATTCTCATGTCTTTTCTACTCATCACCCAATCCGTGCTGTGGAACTGAGATGTGCTTGCAGCAGTGCTGGTGTTGGGTTAGAAAGTGTGCTGGCATCACGCGTTTGCCCAGCACTGCCTGTGGGGAAAGTCCACAGGAACCAGGTCCTAGGACTGTAGCCCTTGCAAATACGCCTTGCCTTAGACGCAGTCATTCTATGAATGTTTGTATTGATAAAACCATTTTGCAGAAATATTCATAGAAAATTAACACAAGTGGAACACAGAATGGCCAAAGGAAATTAATTTACATGGGTGATGGAATGAATATTCCTAGGAGACACCGAACAATTGAACTAACTACAGTTATCATAACTCTCTCGGCGTTTTCAACATCGACATTACACCTGGAAGAAAATTCTACATCCAGCAGAATGGCATGTGCTTAGAGGACTGATAACGAAACCCAGTTAGATATCTTCTAGGTTGATAAAACTAGGTCTTGCAATTGTAGCATAAATACCCATGCTGTGTGAAGTTAGCAAATTCCCACTTCATGCCGTATGTTCGCATCACAAAGTTGATACAAGTAACTTCGCAGTCTATGTAGGACAATGCTACTCTTTTTTTTTTCCTTTTTTTTTTTTTCCTTTTTTATTTTTTTCCCTAATGTAAAAGGGGACATTTAGCAACATGCAGCTCTGTAATTACTGACTGCTGGTAGCTGATAAAACTTCTGTGGTGACATTTCTATGGTGTAGACTCCACATTTATTGTTCCAGATTTTTTCTTTTTCTTAAAAAAACTACAACAACAAAACACAAATAAACAAACAAAAAAAAAAACAGGGTTGCAAAGACAGCTTCTGCCAACAGCATGGGCAACCACAGGAAACAGCTCTGGGAAGAGCAGTATAGGTTGATCCAGCTGACAAGGCTACATCAGAGCTGTTCCCACCTCTTGGTGCCCTGTCCTTTCCCCAAGCCTGCCACTTCCCTTCTTCCCACCCCTGCTACACCAAAACCACCACATTCAGGAGCAAGAAACCTTTCTAGATGTGCAGCCACATTGGCAGGGAGAGAGCTTCACAACAGTAGCAACATACTATTTAGAGGCATAAGTTATGTGAATGGTTTTTTAAGCTTAGAAATAACCACTATATTTGATTATCAGATAAAAACCTTGTTTCGGGAGGAATAATTTTTCTTGGTACGTGCAGCAGTGATACCCAGCACCTGCTGAAGTCAGGCAGAGTTTGCCACTGACTCAGTAGGCCAGGGTTTCCCTCTGTGTATACAGCAGACCATAAACATTTCATAAATGATTGCAATCAAATCCAAATAAATATATTTAATAGACCAATTTTCTCAAGATGGATTCTGAAGAAGCTCCATAAAGAGATACGTGCTTGTACATATAAAATAAAGTAGAAAAACAGGCTTTTTTCCTTCACGTTTTAAATTACTGAGTTCTTCAGACTGGTGCCTTTGATTTTAATCTAAGAGGCTGAATTTGCAGATTGCCTAAAGATAAATGAATATTCGTCATCCGCCCCACTATCATTTTTCTAATGTATTGCTTCTCCTTTTGGCAAAGCTGCCAAGATTTGCGTATAGCTTTTATCTCCTGTTGTAAAACCAAATTTGTTTTGAATGACAAGTAATTCATTATGGAATATATTTTTTTCTACCTTTCCATGCCCGAGCCATCTTTTCAATGGTTTCAGAGCATTGTTCTAACCAAAGCATCAAATCCACTCTCCTATTTATTGCACCATGCAGTTTTGTGTTTTGTTCTGGCAAGCTTCCCACTGAATTAATTTGACATTCACTGATCAATCAAACTGTCTCATTACTACTTTCTGCCTGCCTTGTCATCGTAGTCCACTGTTGACAAGAGTAAGAAATGAACATCCACAAGGTCACCTTCAGAATATCTTCTGTTTTATTGTAGCACTACCACTAAGCCCTGGGGTTATCCGCAATTTTCCTGTATGTATCTCCCTTTCTTTTACACGGGTAGTGAATTATTTGACGTAGGCTCACGCAGTTCACAGATGGAGTGACTCCAGCAGAGTTATTTAAGCAGTGGCCTTAGTAATTACACTGAGTGTTCGCATAAGGAGGATTGTTTTATTTCAAAAGGCACATGAATGACAGGCCAAGTGGATCACTCAGAGAAAAATATTCAGAAAGGGATACCGGGGAAAAATGACAAAAACCTCAGTGTGGCATTACTTATATTCATTATGCAGAGGTTCACAAGAAAGCCACTTTCCTCATTATATAGTAAATTATTCTAATTAATTACCATTTATGCAGAGTGCCAATCGATGTGATATTTGCCAAAAAGACAGTAGCATTTCTCACCAGAACAGGCACCCTCCTCTCAGAGTAATATGAAAACCTTATGGCATCAAAACCTACGTGTCGTATACAAGTATTTAGATGGCACTACCTGCTCTTTTCACTTTTTCTGAGTTGGCTTAAATTTTCCATAGGAAAGATGTACATCCTTTTAATTCCCTCTAGGATATTTCATCATGGGGCCATTCTGGTTCACATTTTACGCAAATGGCTACTGCTCCCAAGAAGTACACATTACTGGAAAAGGAGCTGCTGTCCTTTGTATTCTCCAGAGATAAATATAAGAAAGCTTTTGTTACCTTTAGTTACACATATTCATGAATCCTGGCTTAGAACATCCTAATGTTTATTGCCACCTGGGGTTATATATGACATGGATCCTTATACACCATAATGCTTCCAAGGCAGCACAATTAAACCAGAATACGGATCTGACTGGTTTTGTCTGAAAAACAGATGATATTCCTCAGGCTTATAGTAGGATTTGGCCTGCTGTAGTGGAAAAGCAAGTATGATGTAATAAATAGGACTAATTTCTTCCAACACATTGCCTCCTGTGTTGAATAGCTTATCTTAATCGTCTCCTATTACCTAGAATTTTTTAGACAAGAAAACGCAACAAAGAAAGCAGTAATTTTTATGTTGCACATAATGTCTTTTCCATTAATAACATTTCTGTCTTTGTTAAGTATACACCTTGACTGGAGGTCTGGATGTGTACACACAGCAGCAAACGCATCCCAGCATCACAGATGTGCAGATTATTAATCAATAACGACATGATCACCAGTGCTACACGGAAACTCCATCACTGCCACAAAGTGGGTAAAGATCTTTTTACAAGAGAGAAGCTGCACAACGAATGGGGTGGATGTTTCAACAAGTCAGTCATAAGACACTTTGGGACCAATTTATTAGGTACTTAGAAACCAAAGGGTGTCATTATCTTTAAGAGGAATGCTCACTTTGCAATAAAACTCAAGCTATCAAACTGGAGATGGGAGAGTTAAAGGAGTTATTAAAAGGATAGGAAGTAGGCTGGCAGCAAGCCGTTCGGTGTACTTCCTGAATGCAAAGGGGAGTTAAGGCATTGCCACTCCAGTCCCAGAAGAGAAGGTATTGGCTTACAAGGAATTTGCAGAAACATTTGGTTAGGCCTACACAAGGAATATCTGAAGCAGAATTAATAATCTGTGAAGCTAAGAGACCAGCAGAGATAAAGCTGAAAGAAAAGGGAAAATTCAAGAAAAAAAAAAAAAGTAATTTTGTTATGATTTTTAACACTAAGCACATGATTAATTATGTCCAGAATAAAGGCATTGGGGTGGACATCTCTTGTTGCATTCAGTCTAGTGCATGCTGCAACACATACTTTCTGTTCTGGAATAAACTACTTCATACCACAGCGGGTCTGCAGGATAAACCCATCAAAACCAACACCAATGTCACAACCTAACCATGGGCCACCCGTAGAGTCCTTCCCACCATACCTGCTTCCACACCATACCATAAAATACAGCCTACCACTGCCAGGCAGCAAGGACAGTTCTGAGAGACAGAACTAATAAAGAGGATGAAAAATAAATATCTGGACCCAAAACTGCATTTTCTTGTGCCATTTTTAGCAACAATTTACAGTTCACCCAAATTCGGAGTCTTGCAGCTTTTCTGCACACAGACAGATTCCTCCTGCCCAGCTGATCAGGTTGTTGCCAAAAGAGAAAAAGCTTGTCAGGACCTATCAGGACCTAAGTCCCAGAGGACATGTGAATAAACTTATGAATCACTTTCAAAAAATAAAAGGGGCCACGGAATACTTAAAACAGGCATATATACGAAAGAATGGAGGGCTTGAGCAACTTAAAGTGTTGCATTATTATCACGGCATTATTCTGAAAATATCTTGCAGATTTGAGAGGTAACAACTCTCATTTCATTTTTAAACTGGTCTCCATTTAGATGAGCTTGGTTGTCATATTTTCCATTTTTGAACAGTTGAGATAGGCACAATGAAGAAAGAAGAGAGAGGCAGAGATATTACTTCAAAATGGGATCCAGGAGCTTGCTCTGACTCAACCCACAACTCTGTAGAAAAGTGCAGAAGGCTTCTATCTGTGATACCCTGGAAAGACATCCTTTCTCCAAATAAGACATTGTGGCGTTTAGACAGCTCATCAGAAATTGCTGATTTGTTCCCAAGCACGTTTTAATTGATGGTGCAAAGTGCTGTTAATAACTCCATGGTGAGCTTCTAGCCACATTGCAATTTGC
The DNA here is from genome assembly GCF_011077185.1 of Oxyura jamaicensis. Classification (NCBI taxonomy): domain Eukaryota; kingdom Metazoa; phylum Chordata; class Aves; order Anseriformes; family Anatidae; genus Oxyura; species Oxyura jamaicensis. The sequence goes on along the minus strand of NC_048904.1, from coordinate 16,348,292 downwards.
AGTCTCCTCTTCCACAGCGTTCCTAGTGCATTCTCCATGCCGACTGCCACTCTGGTTAGGCATTGCTGTGTGGTCTGCCAAAGGCATTTCAAAGGTTTGTTCACCCTTGGTGAACAAAAGCCTCTCCAGCCCTGGATTATAGGTTACAAGCCCCTGGCTCCCAGCCCTGCACCCCTAGCACTAAACTCAATCTCATTAATTCAAGCAGAAGTGCAAGAGTACAATCATGTTTTCACTGGGTGCCAAGAGAGATATTTGTTGACATCAAGGGAATGCTCAAATTTTGTTTCCTACAGTTAAAGCTATAATAAACTGTGAATCCTCTTATTTTCCTTCTTATTTACAGTACTGAGCTGCAAGACAGATGGTAAGAGTCTATACAGTAGAAAGAAAAGGGTAGTTTTAATTGGCATTTCTGTTAAAAGGATTACTGTTTGATAAAGTCTTGTATTTTCTCCTTGCTAAAGGAAGGAAATTAGATCTTTGATGGAGGTTTAGGATTATGACTGAAGAAAGTATATATTTCATCCTTGGGATGGATGGTTTATTTACAGCTGGCTGTGTAGCATTAGTTTATCTGTTCCCTCTCAAAATGTGATTTACCTATGTGGAGAAAAAAACACTGTTTTTATTGTCTCTAATGATTAGTTTTCACAGTTTTTGTTCTTTCCAGCTGCAATAAAATAGTTCTAGTCACAGAAGTTTCAACATGTTCTGCAAAAGTTTTATTGCTGTCAGCATAGTCAGCACATATCTTTTATTTCATTTTCTGTGATTCTTTGTTTAGATTGTGCTTGTATTAACAATGATAATACATTTTTTTTCATCCCAACAGATTAATCTATGTATTTTTAAAATGTTATGTATTTACATTAAAAAAGAAACAAGGAAGAAACTGCCGAAACCATTAAACTCAACTGACAAACCTACTGAATTCATATCTCTGAAATTAAGTATGATATCCTTGGTCTAGATAGGAAAAAATCTACAAAATGCCCATTAGACATATAATAGAAGAACATACAAGAACAGAACCCTAACTTTTCCACCACTGAAATCTTTAAGGATTCAGAAATTTCACAGCAGATCTTGAACAAATCTCACACATTGCCTGAAATCTTTCAATTATGTGATTCTAGAAGGATCAAATCTGATACTAATTCACCTTATTTACTTTCATTTGTTCTCCAGAGCCTTAAACCCAATGTGAAAGTTTGATCATCAGCTCTACAGACTTACTGATGGACAAATTTTCTCACCTATATTAAATGAGAATGTATTTTAGAGAACTTCCTTCCAAACAGCTGGGATGTGACTATTCAGAGTGAGCTCAGAAATATTTGGATTCTGCACACTGATGTCACAAGAGCAACTGCTTACCATAAAGGGATGAGCGAGCAAGATCTTGTTCTTATCAGCACTCTTGACAAAGCCAAATGGAACCAAACTCGGCACTGAATAGATCAGAAGGGAAGGGTTAAACTTTTGCTTTTCCCTTGTTTGCCTCTTCCACTTTTTTTTTTTTTTTTTTTAGTTTTGCAGAAAAAAATATCTTGGCATAAGTCAAGTGTCAGTAACATTTCTGAGACTGTGACAATTTCAGCAACTTTTGAAGTTTAGTGCTTTCTATCTGGAAATGGTTTCTTACAGTCTTCTCTATTTTCTTCTCTCTTTTGCTGCATACTGCTCGAGTGTTGGTAAATTAAGTCCTTGATATGGCAAAAGACGTAAGCATGTGATTAACATTAAAACGGCTTGTCAGCAGTCTCAAAGTGGATTTCATCATGAGACTACTGAGGTGCTTAATGTTCAGCGTGAATTAAGTGCTCTGCCAGTTAGAAGGTCTGTTTGCCATGTTGTGCCTATATTACCGCTGTAAGTTAAATTACCACAGTCTATAAAACACCTTGTAGTCCATTTCTTCTGGATGAAAGGAGCTATGCAGAATAAATTGCAGTTTCTGAAACACAAACACCCGCCTGAAATGATTATCGAAAAATACCGGAAAATGTTTGCAGATATATTTCCATTCCACTTGGATATCTCAAGAGTCAGTGTATTCTGTTTGTATCAGATGATTCCATCTTGCTAATTTTTAGATCTCACCAACACCAATTACAAGAAAATGTCAAAATAGCAGGTAGTTAAAGCATTGGCAGTTCAAGCATTTGTTTATCAATAAACTGTCTACTCGTAATTAAATCTAAGATACTGATCAGATTTTATGTCAAAAATAAAGGTAAGAAATCTTTCAAATAAGCATATTCTTACTCTGTGAGAAAACTGCATCAGACTAATTTTAGAATGTGTTAGCTGCCCATCAGAAGAAAGAGATGGAACAAATATGTGCATGCTAATATTGTCTTCAATACCCAATTTCAACAGGCATAAAAGCATGTCAAACTCTTCCATCTTTCTGGCTGGCCTACAAGGAAACAGCATTAGTAAGTGGCATAAAATCATTCCAGTTTGAGCAGTAACCTGACCCTTTGTTTTCAATTGTGTCAGAACCAAGAGCTCAAAGGGACAATGGGAAAAGATGGCACCCTAGAGACAGGTATATCACACATTTTTTCTATCAATCAAATGGTCTTTCTTTGTGCTTAGATAGACTGAACTCAAGAATGTGGCTTGAATTAGAATCACTGTCATAAATTTACCTTCAGCATTTGATACATGAACTCCATTTTCATGCAAGAATTGAACTCCATTTTCATGCAAGAATTAAGAATTTTCCACTGATGTGGTGAACCTGATAGCTTCAGAGAACACAGTGTTCCTTGGATCATCCAGAACTCCTTGGAATTAAGCCAAACAATTTGACACAGACCTTACAAAATGTCTAGTGACGTGCTCTAAGGTATTCTGAGGTGGCAGTGAACACAATAAGGCATCCCATAATGTATAGTAACCTTGGGGGAAAAAAAAAAAAAAAAAAAAGCAGGTAAAGTCCTACATGTGTACTATGAACTTGGGCAGCCCAGAATGATATGCGAGTCAGTATGACCCATACAATTCTTTGAAGAAGTAAGGACTAAGATACTTAGTGGTTATGTTTGTTCTATTTGTCATCTGAACATGTTTTAAGATTAGTGTTTGTTTGACACAATGCTGCAACCAAACTGATATCAATTTTACAAGAAAATTGAGAAGTAACTTGGGAAGAACTATTTTAAAATGATTTACTGTCTATGTTTCAAAACAACAAAAGGAATTGGCTTGAAAATGCAATTTTCTTCAGATGTACTTAGAAGGAAGCGTCCAAATAATTGAAAACAAAACAAAACAAAAAAACCATATCTGTGGCTTAAATCTTGTAGCCATATTGAAAGGATGCACAGTGCTAACCCTCCCTCTGGCCAGAAGCTGAGGTTAGCAGGGTTATGACCCTGCTCAGGCACCTGGGAGCTGTACCTGGGATGGTAACTCACATGCCAAAACATTATGAGCAATTAGACAGTCCAATTGCAAAATCAACACTTAAAATGTGGTTGTAGATAGGGAGGGTCATGGGCAAGGGCAAGAAGATATTTATGGCTGATATTTTAACATAGATGGAGAGTAAAAGCCCATAGACACATGGGCTCTTCCAGATGGCCAGGGATGCAGAGAGAAGGAAATTCAAACACCAGCAGCTGTGGGATTTGCAAGGGAATTGAGGTGAAGTTTCTGGCAAAAATCAAGGGATGATGAGAGAGGTATTCAAACCTCTACCTGGTGGAAAGTGTCATAGACAACTGCTTGATATTCAGTCTTTTGGGCTGTACAGTCTGATCCATTTCCCTGAACATTACACTGAAAAGATATAAAATGAAATTAAATTTATGCAGTAACATTCCTGATGATGGGTAGGTGGGAATTTGCCATTAATTTATCCTTTTGATTATGTATAATCAAGAATATATATATATATATATATATATATGTGTGTAACCTATAGATAGATAGAAACATAAGAATCTTTGCACCTGGTCCGTGGGAACATTGCAAACTTGTAAATATCATTTAGTGATATTTAATAAACCAGCCAGCGTTTGACAAAAATAAGCAGCGCCAGTGTGAAAGAAAGCAAGCATTTTCGTTAAACATCTTCTGAAATCAGTTATATTTAACTTTCTTAAAGAGGCAAAAACCCCAGTACTTTGGCAGACAAACTACCGTTTTGCTTGGCATGCTATCCAAATTGCATCTTTTGCAAGGAAGAAAACTTTGGTTCTTCATTTAAGAATTGTATAAGATTTAGCATAAATTAATTATTTTTGTTTATGTAATACACCTGCAAATATATGTGTATTTGTGAATGTTTATTTAAAAGCTTCAAAAATACATATGTACATATACATATATATATATGGATGAGCTTAACTTTCAAGCCCGTTCCCTAGCTACCACAGGAAAGGAATCCTGCTACATTTTCAAAGCTAGGTCTCTCATCATAGTTGTTTTATTTTATTTTATTTTCCCCTTTGAAACTTGTAAGAAGTCAGAAAAGCAATTTCAAAGCACTGGGGTTAGACTTTCTGGCTGGGAAAAATCAGCATAGCTCCTTATTCAGTACAATATAAAAAGTCACAGTCAATGTATTTAAAGCCTAAAACCCACCCCAACCTCACTACACACCAATTCACACAAGGTGAAATTTAGCCTCACGAGCCTGTACAAGGCTTTGATATCATTCACTATTGTGTCTACTGCATTATTGATGTTGTCTTAACTAGTGATAAAAAAATGTATACAACATCTGTGCTGCAATATTAATTCTGAAAATCTAGATAACATTAACTGAATTATGCAAGTATATCATAATTGCTGAGTCAAGGAATGTCTGCTAAGGAAACTTCCCAGAAATATGAAGTCAAGTAGAGACCAAAGCCATAGACACCTTAATCAAGATTAATTCATACAGTAAGAAAGGGAAGTGCCCAGACAAGAAGCCACTCTCTTGGTACGCATCTTTTAGGTGTCCCCCTCAGATTTGAATTGCAGATGAAGCAGTGGCTTCTCTACTCCCTGTAGATTTTTTTTTTTTTTAAATTCCCTCTAGAAGTGCTACTTTCATTATGCTAAGGAAGCCCATGGAGGTCATGTGAGTGGGCTCCTTTTTATTTTATTTTTATTTTCCATAAAATGCTTATGACAAAGAAGTACATTTCAGCAGGGGTTGACTGATAGCTGTCAAGTAGCACAATGGGAATTCAAGTACCAGGAACTGCTGCTGTTTATCCGGGCACCATGAAAGCCTATTGCAAAAACTGATGTTTGTGAAAGGGTCTTTTGAGATAAGAGCCTAGAAAACAATTATTTTTATCATTTCTCTTGCTTTTCCCTAGTTTCTATGTACAAGTTAAAATTCACAAGGCAGCACTAATTGGATCTGAAATGTACATAAGGAAAATCCAATAGCAATGTAGATTGCAGGCTGATTTCCTTGAGCTATACTTTCATGTTAAACAATCTCTTAGTAAACTTTTACACCAAACACTGACTATGCTATACGATGTTCTCATGTCGTAGGGAGGCTCACTCTCTTGAAATATTTTAAAAGTTTGGACACAGCTCTGTAAATACCAACAATACTTTGCAGTGGTGAATGACTTGTCATAAATAAAGCGTCACATTTTTCCCTCTTTGTGAATTATCTGCAAGCAGATTATCATTTAACCAAATATATTTGTTATGCACATTCATCTTATAATTTCTGTAAATAATTTGTGTTCTTTAGTTTACTCCTAAGTGATGAACTACAAGTTTATAACAGCAGAAGTTGGAGGAGGTGTGGATAGCACATGCTCAGCAGAAACTAGGCAATCATAGTGAATATTACTTGTTCACTTTTCCAGATTAAGTATTTTTCTTTTCCCAGAGTTCTAGCAGTGCCCAATATGCTTTTCAATTCCCATAAATGCCCTGTGTCTTCAGAAAGGGTTACAGCATTTGCTGCTTCCCAGCCCTCATCTGTGACCTTGGGCAAGTCCATCAGGAATTACTTGCATATTAAAGTTCCTAAATACATTTAAAGACTCGAGCCTTAGGGCAAGTCTGTATCATAGATAATATCCAACATGTTGATCCCTGAGCTGAGGCCAGGCAGCAGAATTAACTCTGCTCTCAGCACCTGCTGACTCGGCCATGCTCTTGCTGGGACTGAGCCAGCTCGCTGCGCTGAACCAGAGGGGACAGAAAGCTCCTGGTGCACTGACTGTCCCCAGAAGGGAGAGAGGGGACAGGATTTGCTCATTCAGAAGGCTGCTATCAGGCTACAGTGGAGCGGGGGGGGGGAGGGGGGCTCAGGCTCCGGTCTAATGGAAACTGAAACAACACAAGTTCTGATACATCCTATTATTTAAATCATTCTATTAAGTTATCCTAGTTTCTATTATTCATTTTAATTGACCATAAAATAAAGATGTACATACATGTACACAAGTCTGTAAACAAAAGCACTATTTCATTAAAGAATGAGACAATTTATGTAAGAAATCCTCAATTAACATATTAAAATATTCATCTGAACTTCATCTTTTATTCTCAACCAGATCAGAATTTCAACTAACCAAAACAAATATTCCGCTACCGTGGTCAGTGCAATAATGCTGATTTACACTGCTTCAACTTCTTCTTAATGAAGTGGAGCTCTTGAACATGACACTCACCCCCTCTCTACTTGTCAAAAGCCCTGATCCAGAAAACACGTTGAGGGCAGAAAGCAGAGAGGACACCTAACCATGCTGGGGATCTGCCAAAGCAAGTGGAGTGGTGTGCAGCTGGGAGGACCAAGCAGAAAAGATCTCGTATTTGTTAGCTGCATTTCAGACTTTCTAAGGAATTAATAATGTAAAACTAATTTAACTACATATATTTCAATGATACCATATTGAGTTGGTAGCATGGCCTCAGACAGGAAATTTTAAACGAAATAAAAGAAATACAGGACACAACATATTTTTTCTTAAAAAAAAAAAAAAAAGGACAAGACTGGTTCAGTTGTCACTTCAGCTTTTTACAAGACCTGTCTTTTCTGCTATATCATAAGTGAGCAGCTAACCAAATAAACATGCTAAAAGACCATTTTTGCATTTCCTATTTAACAAAAGCTTACACTGCAATTTAGCCACAGGAAGTCATCCAAACTCCCTCAGTCCTCTGTTCTTGAGAGAGATGCCAAGGTCATTAGGTGCCAAAACATACATTTACAAAAATGCCTACAGAGGTTGTGCTCCTGGGGAATTGGATGCCCAGCTTAATTACTGGCCTCGAAAATTGCTATCTCTATCTTAAGATGCTTTCATAACCTTGAAAATTTAGCCTCAAACTACTTCTGAAAATGAGATTTAGAGACATAACACACTGTTGGCATTTTATCCAAGATTTCAATACAGAAGGGCAGGCACCTATTATTGAGTAATTAAGGAAAAAAACATGAATTATTCAGGGGAGACCTGTTTCCCTTCCCAAAGGAAATATTTACATCCCAAATCTGAGGCTGCAAACAAACAAGCTTGTGTCCTGCTGAGCTAGAGCCACCCAAACTTGTACGAGAGATATTGCTCTAACAGCTCCAGCTCCCTCTTGGCATCCTCTGAAATGTTCACGGAGGTGGATGTTCCCCTCAGGGCAGCTCAGGGACTTGTTTTAAGCAAGAGAGGGGCGTTCAGTGCAGTTGAGCCCCCCTCTTCTAAATTGCCCACTGGATGGTCCTATTTCTCCTCAGTATCCAGAGGACTTACATGGACTGAAAATCCTTTCCTTGGGTGTAAGACTGAGCCATAACCACCAACCCTACCAAAGCTAAAGCTTCTGTGGTTTTAATTTGTGTTAGAATTTTAAGAGAAACTTTTTTGCATGGGAATAGCATCCTGCGCTCATTCCAGCTACAGCAGTCCTGCCTCAATGCATTCATTGGTTTCTAAAAAAACAGATTCAGCTGATCAGCAGATAAGCTTGGGCATGGACATCACCCTCCCTGAGGTGAAAGGAGCCACATGAATTCCTGCACGATGGGTGCTGTAGGAGAGTTCAAAGTCATGCCCTGCTGTGCTCATGTCGCACTTACCTGAGCCTCTCTAGATCTTGCTTTAACAGCAATAGAAAATGCTTTCCTCACTCTCCTCCTCTGGCAAAGACGAACAGAAAGGTCCTACAGCAGGCCTTAAAATAGAAGCTTTTCCCTCTCCTCACCTACAGGCTTGATGACTTGTGCCGATAGCTAATTAATTAATTAAGGTTAGTTGAGGTCAGGGCCTGGAATCAGAGCAATTAAACTGTTTGCTCCCCTGCTAAAACAAACCACGTGTGTGAGGCGAGCTGCCAGGTTGGGTATTTGTGAAATTTGAGAATTTTGTGTGGCTGCACCTACCCCTCACTGGTGTGCCTCTGAGGGCTGGCACCAGCTGCAGGGCTGCCCCAGGGGCTCAGAGATTGCATGGAAGGGGACGAAAGAAGTCCTGCTAACTTTGGCTCGAAGGAGAAATTTTCCTGCCCTTACTGTGAACTTGAATATCTGGTATTTTAATTTTAAAGCCCAGCTCTTGAAGTCAAGTGATTAGATACAGTATCTTGCCTTTGACAAGACAGCCTTTGTGGGTTCAAAGATGAACTTGAAAATGAAAGCAGATTAAAGTCTGAAGGGTCAAAGCCAAGGATGGAAATAAAAGTTACCTGACACAGGCTTCTCTTTAAAGATCACACACATTTAAACCAATTGCATGATTTCTGACTTACATAATTCAGAGGTGCAGGAGCAGAACATGTAGTTCAGGGAGGGACAAAGGTGACCCAGGCTGTCTGAGGCGGGGGGAGAAGGACTCTGCACAAGGACCTCCGTGTGGCAGTGCCTGGTGAGGCAGGCTGCCCCCCCAGCCCCCAGGCATTAGCCACTACCTGGCCTGTTATAAATATATAAACAGACAGATCATTCCTGCTGTAAATAGCACAGAGCTACTGCTGTGAGGATTGTACTCATCCGTTTAAAAATTAATAGCATTTTATTGAGAGCATTTTTTATTTATTTATTTTTATTTTTTTTGCAAAACTTCTTCATACTCTTCAGGCAAATGAAGATGTGTTGGAGAACATCCTAAATACTGCTAAAAATGGAAGATGAGCATGCAGTTCATGGCCATCATATGGTCACAGCTTGACAAAGCCCTCGGCACTTGGATGTGGATGGATCATGCTCATTGCTTGGATTTTCTATCATTTTAAGGAATTTCTATTTCGCACTTGTTGTTAATGAATCTAGACTTGTTGATAAGTGGTCCAGAAAGTTTTTCTGAAATCAAATAAAATAGTATCTCAGAAAGAACTCCCTCCCCACCTAAGCACTGGAGCATTGCTAGGTGTAATCCAAGTTGTAATCACAAGATTTCATTCCTATTACTTGCATTTTAGCTTTTCTAAGAGATAATAGATTAAAGGCCATTTAAATAATTATACTGGATGTGAAATTAAGATAGCCTTTACAGTACATCCCCAGACACACAAATTTAAGTAATTTTTTTTGAAATAACAGGGTTATTGGCTGTAAAAGATTTATTTATTTATTTATTTTATTTATTTATTTATTTTACTAACCTCTTCTGTGTCATGCATTTTACCCAATTAATTCAATGTCAGTCACCCTGCTGGACTTATATAACTTTTTTACCAATAAATGTTTTTATATATTGATCAGAAAAAAAAGGCAGAAATAAAAAAAGACAAGAATGACAAGAATTTTCTAAATCAAGCCGTTACTTAATAAAACTGTTTTAACTGATGTACAATAAGAACATGCACAGCCTCAGTGACCATGGGGCACAGAGACCCACCATGGGAGCCAACCTTCTTGACAAAACCGACTCAGAAAAACTTCCAGAAATAGAGAGTTGCCACCGCCTATGTTAAGAGCCTGCCCTAGCTCTGACGTGGATTTTTTTTTTTATTATCTTCATTTTATTTATTTATTTATTTTAACGTGATGTAACATTTCCTCAGGTCTGTTTCCTTCCCAGCTTGACTCACTTCCCAGGTATTCATGTACCAGGTATAATATGGAGACATAAAGAGGTCATGAACAGGTCTCTGCATATATACTGCTGGCAAGTTGCCTCCAAGGCTCATTCAGGGAGTTCACAATGGCTAGGCAGGAGGCTGCGACTGTAAAAAACAGCTGATCATCCTTCCTCTAGGTGGGAAGACTGTAACTGCTTTAAGTCATGACAAGAAGCCTGGGTAGGAAAGCAATCCAATAAAGTCATATATACAGTTCACTTCTGCAGTCAATCCTACCTAGGTTTTTGCCTTGAATATTGTGTAATTGGTACACCCAAAGATAAATTTAGGGGGGAGCTTGAATGCTTTTTACCCTACAGTGCCTCCTGGGTGTAGAGTAGCAGGAACTAATGTCCGTAATTCCTTCTTCACTCATCCTTTGCACACAAGAAGAGGCACCTTGATGCAGGAAAACACTTAAGAAGCTGTTTGATTTACTTATGTACATGCTTGTAATCCCAAGTGAATTGCTGAGCAGAGCTAGACTTAAGAATATATTTAAATACGGGATGAGTAAGCATGCAGCTGTAGCAAAACATGGGGGAGCATTTTAAACCTATTTGTTAGCAAAATAGTAAACCAGGATGGTCAAGCTGTCATCTGTACAGATGGTTTTCCTCAGCCAGAAATTTGCTTTATTCTGACACATAAAAAATTAAAACACTTTGCTAAAGAATCCTCTGGTTTATGAGGCAAGCTATTCTAGAGGAGAATATAAATGTGTTGGCTCTTTCATTGACAGTCTGTACGTCAGATTTATTTTTTTAAGATATAATGTCTGAAGCCATATTTCCCTAGTGATAAAAATCCCGATAGTAATCCTGACAAAATCCGAAAGGGCTAAAAAGCAATGAAGAGGATTTCTAATGGTAAGTTATAAATCCTTTTAGAGAATATCTTGCTTTAAAATGATTCAGGGAAAAAGAAAAAAAAAAAAAAAAAAAAAAAAGAGAAACAACTTTAGAAATGAGGGAGTGCTACTTAGTAATCCTTCAGTGAGATCAAGGACACTTCGGAGAGCTGCCACTTCCTAAGGCAAGGAGACGACGCTGAGCAGCAGCTTTTGCAGGTCAGTGGGCCAGTGAGGCACCAGGTACCTGAGGCCATGATAAGAGAGGGAGAGATCGTTTGTTCAGTGCTGTCTGTAATCTCATCTTCTGGAGAACATATCGAGTTCTCTCCATTAGGTCAATAAGAAGATAAGTCAAGATCATGAGAAAAAGCGATGTGTGCAGCTGCAGTAAATGGGGTCTTCAGAGCAAACAGCGATTTTGAAATGGAAGCAAATAGCAGAGTGCAGTACATTTGGCTGATTTCTGCTGTAATGCAGGCAGGGCTAACTTAAAACAATTTTTCTCGTACCACGGATGATTTCCACTTAGTGCTCTGCACAAGGTTCAAGACCTGTTTTTCAGTCTGTTTTTCAGAGGGTGTTTGTGCCACACTAACATCTCATTTGTAATTTTAATGATTGTTTTAGAACACTTGCAGTTTCGGAGGTACCAGGATGCTCGTGTACACCCAAGCATAGCATGTACATAGTGAAACTCACACTTGTGGAATACAACAGCTTCTGCTGAAAAACAGACATCATCCATGTTTAAAACAAAACAAAACCCCACAAAAAAACAAAACAAAACAAACAAACAAACAAAACCCTTCATTAAGTCTCATAAACTCCAAATATATAGTTTATTCTATAAACTCAACAGGCCAGGTGCATACCTTGTATTATTTACCTACTAAATTTAGAATGGACCTGAATTTGGTGTGGAAACTGCTCAGTGAATGAAATAGGGGGAGGAGAGGAAGTAATTGGGGTCTTTGCACTTCATGCCACCAAAGGCAGAACAAGAGCGGCGGTTAATAATTTGTTATGTTTGATCACTAATTTATCAAAGAGGCTTCCTTCTTTAGTCACCTGGATTTTAAAAGGGATGGAATCAATTGGATTGCACAGGAATCGATAAACTCACTGTATTTAAATAAATAATTATATCTTCTGGAGAGTTTTAAGGACACTTATAGCCTCCCAGAGCAGAAGTGTAACACCCGTTAAATTCTGCAGGCTGCAAAGAAATGATTACCAGTCTTCATCAGCAGCAATGGTACTGCTTTTTACACAGTGAGTAATTAGAAAAGAGAGACCACTTCTGAAACGTGCCCACGACAAGAGGCTGGAAGAGGCAGGGAAGTCTCTCAGGGACAGGCTCAGGAAAATGATCTTGATAAACTGGAGAAACAGACTGAAACTGAGAAAATGAAATTCACGGAAGACAAGTGCAAATTGCTACCGTGCGGAAGGCAAAGCAGATGTGCAGAGACAAACCAGGGCACAGCTGGCTCTGGAGGTACAGTGCAATGCAAACGGAAAATGAGGGAAGACTGGCAGGTTTGTGGATGTCTGAACAAGGCAGGACCCACAGAGCCATCAATGACCCAGACTGTGGAGCAAATTAGATTTTAACCTCTCAGTGAGGCATTTTGGGATAGCTCCAACCTGCACGTGTGAATAGCTTAATCCCTGAAAATGTTCGCCTAAACCTTAAATCTGATCTTAACCTGCAACACTCACCGCACAAGTTGCAGAGCCCTTCCAAGGTGGAAAGCCACTTGAGAGATGTGTACAGCTACACCAGATGCACAGGAGAGCGGTGGGTAAGAGGAAGCCTCACAGTAACCATGCCATGGGATTCAGCCTGAGAAATTAAATCAAATGTGCGAGGGGCTACTGCAGTACCTCCGTGGGGCACCTGGCCAGAATTTGAACAACATGGTCACGTTCTGCGGCATCACAGATGGGGAAAGATATTCAAAGAAGGAATTTGTATCTGAAACCAAAGTTCCATTTATCCTCATTGTAACTTAGCAACTCCTTCTCAGGACATTCTTCATACAGCATTATACGGCACAATGTTATTTTAGGAGTCATTCTCAGTCACTCTCAGTTCCTTTAATTCAAAATGAGAATGTAATAGTATGGGAAATTAATACTGTTTTTCTGCTGTGTCACATAAAACTTGTTCCATATTCATGTAATAGCTTGTTACTGGTAGGATAAAAATATTATGGACAATGAAAAGCCATTTGTTTCAGAAATACTATGAACGTTAAACCTTACAATAACTACCTTGACTACTGAAATATACAGCAACACCTATAAAAAAAAAAATCTTGTATGGGGCATTGAAACCAGTTGCTGAATAGATTGCATATTAAACAAAAATAACATCTGGTGAAATAAAAGTGTTTTGTGATGAAGTGGAAGAGCTTCCTAACTGCTTATGAATAACAGATATTGCAGAAAACTAATTAATCAAGTCAGTCGCCTACTTAAAAAGTGATTCAGGAACCATATATCTCAGAAGACATCTTAAGCAGGTAAAATCATTTGTGTGTGCCAACCTTTTCCACCTCACCTGGGGAGGCTTTTTCTGCCCACAGCTCAAACCAGGAGCAGTCTGCCGAAAAGAAAACGGGCTCCAAGGGACTGAAAAAAAGCTCATGAGGCATCTCCATCATATCTTTTGTCTTTGGTAAGGCCAGGCTTTGGACCCGAACAATAAATGATTCAGACGCAGCTTTTCTCTTTACTTTGAGTTGGCTACTGTCTGCAGATAAGGTTAAGGAGTCACCAATACCTGAAGATAACTTTAGAATTAGAACTGAATACACCAAAGAGAAAAAAAAATATATTAACTTCCTGATTTGATAACATTACCCCTAAATTATTATTAATTATATTTTATGAAGACTATTATTAGTAGCCATAGCATAGGCATCAATATTATTTCACTTTAATTTCAGCACATTAATGGTTGAATGGTCACTCTACCAATATTATAAAAATTATATTGGCCAATTGACACCATTCTTCAACTATGTACATTCACTGGAGATAATGGATAAAATTATTGCACCATTAAGCTTTGTTTATGGGCATGGGGAAAGCCAGTATTTCATTCAGGGCTTTTACTTTGGTGCCCAAAGTAATGGTGGAGTGGTAAAGCAAACAAAGTGGCATGATAATAGGGCCTTGCTTCTCTGAAGAATGTTGGAGGATTTGGAAAAGGCAAAATAGTCACAAAGTATCACAAATGCTTTTTTAGCACTTCCAAAAAAATTGTGCTAAACTGTAATACTGAGGTTTTAAATGTGCAGGCATGAACACAAACAAAATAAACATGGCTCCATAGTCCAGCCAAAATTTGGAGACACGAATGTGCAAAATGGGACCTATTTCCAAAGCTAAATGTCCATATGTGCTTGTTTGCTGTTGATCCCATCTTAACCATCCTACCTTCCTGCAGTATTAACCAAAGTTGTTTACCAAAAAAACAAGTGTAGTCAAACCATAGATGGTTAAGATGGAAATCAGTCTCCAACTTCTCTGTTCCTGTCTTTATCTGGGATGAAGAGCAAAAATTCTGGACTACAGTTCAGATTCTGGAAATCAAAACCTGGTTCATAAGGAAATGACAACAGTCTCTGTGCATCTGAAGGAGCTATCAAGTTGAGGTGATGAAGCTATTGAGATTGTATTTATAACACAGCAGGAACAGATAGATATTTATAACACAGATGCATATTTATGACCCAGCCGGTCCCCACACACTTATACAACTATTATATGTAATGAGAAAAAGGGATTGCTCCAACCTATATTTGAAATCTGACCTTAAATTGAATGGTTTATTGGCCAGATTTTTACTAGACTATCTCTCTGTAGCACATAGATCTTTGCAGTATATGAAAATACCACACAGGCAACAAGAAAATTCACTCACAAGGAGTTTGTGTTGGAGAATGAGAGGGTTTGTAGTTGTTAGTTAATAAGGACTCAGGGGAAAATCATTCATAAATACACAGCTTATTTCTAACCATCACAAAATGAAGAATCTGAGACATTTTAGCAAACCTCCAAACTATGTTTTAAACTCTCAAGTTATGAAACAAATTGCTCCACATTGAGTCACTACTGAGAGGAAACTACCTGTAATGCTAGCAGAAATAGAAGGGTATTGCAGAAATTCCTCACATCTGCAAAGTACCTTACTTAAACGATAATTATCTTCTATAAAGTGCTTTTACTCTTAGTCACTATTTGCTTTATCTATTCTGAGTCATATTAAGCTTAGTGTCTCAGCTGCAGAGAATTTCATTACACCATTTGTTAAAGCATCTTTAATAGGCCAATTTCGGCATCCGTCTACTGTATCTTACTAAATGGCTTTTATTTGCTAAATGGTACAGTTTAGATGAAGCACACACTTCAACAAGACATGTGGCTGCAATACCACAGATGTCGTACTAACAGCCGGAATAACTTTCTCTGAGATCACTGTGCGTTGTGAGCCAGGCTCAGTGAGGTGTGAGCCTGGAGTCAGGGAGCTCAATTTTGAAGCCTTATGCTGGTAAAACTTCTACTAAATTGCTTGGAACTGGAATTTAAATTTGACATTAAAACATGATTTGGTAGTTTATTCAGACGAAATAGAAACATTTCCTCAATGTTTTCATTTCTAAGCTCTAATCCACACACATATATTAAAAGGTAAAATATATATTTCAAGGACCTACTTGGCTATTTAGATTCAGCCACTATCTGCAGTAATATAGGTGTAAGACATTGCAATAAAATAAATTTACCTTGTGTTGCACACAAGGTACAAAGAGTATAGCAAGTCTTGCTGGTTACCTACTCTAATTTTCAATGACTCTCTCCAGCTTCTTTTTGGTAACCAAAATATCTGTATTTCCATAACTATATACACATACAGAGTAGAGGCTGGAGTAAGAAATCCATTGATTTTTCCTGAAAATTTAATAAAAACCTACAGAGGATTATATAAATTTCCATACCCTATCACTTAATGACAGTTACTCAAGGTGAAAAATCTCAACAACAGAAGACAATATATGCAGATAAAGTCAAGAAAAATGTACTGCTGCTAAGACATTTTGTGACCAGAATCTGAAAAGATCTGAGAAGCAGAGGTTGAGACTGAGCACCCACGGTGTCCCTTGCTCAGCTTGAGCCTTTCCATTGCTCTGAGGGAGAAGACAGTGGTCCTCAAAGAGATATTTATAAAGAACTGAGGAGAGCAGTCATCAAAAGAAACAGCTGGCAGGGCAGTGACACAATGCAAACCTGTAACAGACAGGTCCTTCAGCCCCACATCTATTAGCAGAGATGGAAATTGTGTAGGTTTGCACCTAATGTAAAAAGGAAAGGTTGCTGCTCCCTGATAATCACCAACCCTGGATTAATCATCAGAAAAGTCAGCTCAGGTGAACACTGCACAGGGTTATAGCACCTCAGATTTTATGCAAGTCTGTAGAACTTCATCGCAGGGTGAGGTCAGCAGCAGCCAACGATGGCAATCCTGGGGAGCAACAGCCATAGCAGCAGGTGAGCCAGAAAGCAGATACCTGCAATTAACTTCCCAACGGGCTTTTTTTTTTTTTTTTTTTTTTTTAATTTCCCCGTTAATTAATTCCCTTGGGTAGTTAAAAGGAATATTAACTGTGTGCCCAGTTTTAAGAAGTCAGCAAAAGTTTCATTTTTTTCCTAACGTTTCAGTGCATCATAGCATGTTTTGTAGTCGTTGGCCAAAGACTGACAGTTGCTTTTCATGAAGCACAGTGATTTACTGACTTTTGATGCTGAACTAAATTATTAGTCCTAGCTATATCTTTGTACTGTTTCCTCCTGCATGCATTTTCTCTTTAATTACAGTTGTTGGAGGTCATTGCACATTGTTGAAATCTCTGCAGGGAAAACAGTCTCTCTGTTTTGGTGCAGTTTGAGTCTCACTCCTTTCTTCTTCTCAGTTAATGCTTCCTTAAAGGCCAGAACTATGAAATTGGAGTTAATTTGCAAATGAGTGCAGATTTTGTCAGGTATCTTTGTAAAAATAGCTTACCTTCTTTAGCGTTGAACTCAGCCAAGCACTTAAGCACATGCTTATCTTTAATAGCTCCACTGAAATCAATGAAACAACTCATACGACAGCAAGATACTGATCAGGGGTTTCCTCCAATGGACGCTTTGCGTCTTATGATTAAAAATAATTCCTACTTAGGAGCTGGGAAAGCATTTGTTCAAGCCTGCTGTTTGCTGGTTTCTTCCATGAATGTCCTCTTGATTAGAACCACACAAGCACCACAATCTCCGTATGAAATATTTGGAAGATACGCATTTTCTATGTATCCAAGCAGTGCTTTTCTTTTGTATTGGATGTGAATGCCAAGGCAACTTTATGCTCCTTTTATAATCAAATGCTCTGTTGCCACATGCCTGTAATGTTCTCTGGCAGGTCTCATGAGTGCCAGCAGTACAAAGTACACCTGCTGTGGCCATCTCTGTGTTTTCTTTTCAGTTTTTGTTGTGGTTGGAACACATTCTTCTGATTACTGCCTAGCATCCTTCAATGAATTTCATCTTATTGAGCTGATCTGCTGGATTTTTAACTGCATCCAGCTCTTTTGCCAACAGCATAATCTCAGCCACTTTTATTGTTCTCTTTATTTAGTTCCCTACTCCATCTCTTTAACACATGCACTCCTTGCATTGTTATGCCTGTTTTTCAGGCAATAAACTGGAAAAACAAACAAACAAACAAACAAAAAAACACTGAATGACTAGTTTTTCACTGTAAATACAAAAGAAGAGGTCTCCGATTTCAGAGTCTGTGCTCAAGACCACCTATTTTCCACAGCAGTCCCTGCTGTCTTTGCTATCATGTGCAGCAGGGCAGAGCCTGGTACACTTGGGACCAAGCCGGCTGGGTTTATCTGAAGCACTGGGTCAAGCCCAGACTGCACCGGTCCTTCAGCAGACCTCCTCCATGACCAGGTGTGTGACAGATGAGTCCATCATAAACTTGCCACGTGCCTTCTCCAAGGTCTGCCCTATACAAGTGACTCACTTTAACTATGTATTTTCATATTTCCAGCTAGTTTTCTAGAATATTTTTCTGACAAATTTGCTTCCGAAGTTCTCAGAGAAATTTTAGCCACCTCCAGGCTGCAGAACTGAAGTGCAGTTCATTGTTGGAAAATTACAATGAGAAAATTCATGTATACTTACTGACTCCACAATAAGAGTTTTTCTTGTTATTTTACTGCTTCAGTGAGACAATCTGCCATAACTCCTCCAATAATCAAAAATGAGATTTGCTGCTGTTGAAGAGAAGATGCAAATCCTGATTCTGTTCTGAGAGCTGGAGCCCAGCTTGGATTTGGTGTGAATTCAGTTAGACGGTCTTTTATGACATTGTAATATGCAACTCAAAAGAACTCATCAAGTTGATCTAATCTAAGCTTCTCTACAGAAATCTCAAATAAGCTTGAATTCTTGGATTAGTCAGTGTTTGCAGCCACTTGAATTACATTTCATATATACATAAAATGAACATATGAATCTCAGCAGTTAAGTACTCTGCTGTCAATTTCCTTTTTTTTTTTTTTTTTTTTTTTCCTTAAGAAAAGAATAAACCATATTTAAACTCATCACTCCGAGAAGTAGTATCTGGCTGTGATCAGATACAATCAACTGAAAGAAAAGAAATAGCCATATTTGCATCCATAATCTTTTTTTATCTTGACACTGAAGGCTAATTGTCATATCAGTAAATGTGGAATGAAATATAGTATATGTGCCTGAAGGTACCACATTTGCTAAATTGCTTAACAGCAGCTACTGCTTGCTGTTCTGACAAAGATACACTCTTGCTGTCTGATAGCACATTTCTGTAGGAGAAAATTTTGAGTAGTCTCTGTCAAATAAAGTTAGATTTAATGCAGCCACAATGCTAGTAATAAAGGAAAAGCATTGACATTTTCTTCTTTATAATTAGATGTTGCCACTGATATCCAGAGTGAAGACACTGTTGTCCTGAACAGTGATTGTTGCTCGAATGCTCATTGTGTTTCCTGAAATCTGTGTTGTCCCTGCGGGTATGAAGCATATGTGTGCCAGTGTTGTACTTGTGACTGAACTGTCATAAATCTATCAAAACGTGAAAGAACACCACCAGATGAACCCTACCTAAACATACAGCAAGTGTATCTCTCACTGCCACTGGTTATTTGTATTCTATTTCACATTTTAAGGACAATAATGATGTGTTATGCCCTAGGAAAGTGTTTTCTAAAAGCCTAAGAATTATTAGGGGATGAGATTTGCTACCAGAGACCATATCTACCTGTTTTGTTTGTTTGTTTTTTTTCTCCCTCCCCACCATGTAATCATTTATCTGAACCAGGTTATCAGTTGATGCAATAGAAAATAGACATTTAATTACAAAAGTGCTGTGACAACCTGGTCAGGATCAGGGTCCTGCCGTGCATGAACACAGCAAGGGCAGCCTTGCTGCCTGGCAATGCTCACTTCTGGCTTTGACTCAGGGCAGACCAAGAGAGCAGAAGATGCGTTGACCCAGTTTACATTGAGGCAAGACATGAGGATGCAGTTAGTGATAACAGAAACCTGCTCTGCCCACCATCCCATCCCATTAAACACTGCAAAGACCAAAGATATGAGCCTGTGCCCTCACTGCAGCCCCTAGCTCCTGCGAGATGCAGACACGTCCATGGACACAAAGAGTACCTGGCCATTGCTGTGTCCAAAGAGTGTCCCCAGTGGTTATTTAGCCCCAGGATATGTTCTCATAGACTGAAATTAATAAATAAATATATCTACATGACTCTCTTCTGGAGGGAAACAACTGGGCCTGTTCCTAAGGCAGATGTCTTACCATTTGGTTTCTTGAACCAATTTGCAGTGTTGCATTCAGCTTACGCATATCCTATGTAAATACAGAAAATGAGAGGGATGGAAACAAAGAGACGGAAACAGAGAATATAAAATGCAACTATAAATATTGTAAATCCTGCAGCAACCAGGCAGCCTCATTTTATCCTGAAAGCTAGAGAGATGGAACTGATTAGCTCTCACTGAGGAAAGGATATTGATGTTTAATATCCTTCCGAGGCTGTTGGACTCAGTTATCGGATTCAAAGCAGGACACCTGATGGTATAGACAGTAGTGTATAATGAGGTTTTCTTTCCTAACAACTGAAAGTCCACAAGAAAATTACCAGCTCCAGCTTAGAAATGAAGGTGCTCCTTTGCTGACTGAAAGTCATATATTTATGAAACAATTTTAAATTAGTTGCCATTTACAGCATCAGGGAAAATCAGCTCATTTCTTATGTAAGCCAAACAAAAGGTATCTCTCTCTGCTGTGAGGTTCACTTCTGCCCTACCGTTTTTTATCTTTTGGGTTGAGTTTGTTTTGTTTTAAAAAAATGACTATATGTATTGTTAAGATTTAGTCAAAACCGATGAGTGATGGGAGTTGGGTTTTATACACACTAGGAGCGATGATGGGTTGGGTTTTATCCTGCAAAAATAAAAGTACCTGTGAAGATGAAAATAAAAATTCATGAAAAATGAATGACCCAAGAAATGAAAAATTGAAAAGTGAATAGTTTACACAAGAACAAATGCAGTTCTGTGGTGTAATCTATATAGAATTTTGGACAATAAAGTAAATAGTTCAGTTGGAAGGGACCTTCCAGATCCTCTAGTCCAACTACCTGACCACCTCAGGGCTAACCAAAAGTCAAAGCACATTATTGAGGGAATTATCCAAATGTCCCTTGAATAATGACAGCCATGGGGCATCAACCACATCACTAGGAAGCCTGTTCCAGTGCTTGACCACCTCATGGTAAAGAATTTTTTCCTAATGTCCAGACTGAACCTCCCCAGGTGCAGCTTTGCACTGCTCCTGCACATCCTATCATTGCTTACTGGGGAGAAGAGACCAGCACCTCCCTCTCCCCTTCCCCTCCTTGGGAGGAGGCATTTATTTATTAAAAGGTGAAGTGATCATTTCATATTTTAAAAATGAAACTTTGACTTTTTTACTTTAAAATCAAATCTTGGTTTAGTTATTCTAAAAAATGCCAAAGTATTACATAATAACAATAATAATGAAGTTTAAAATCCTTAAAAACACCAAACATAATTTTTGTTCAAATAAAATATTTTAGATAATGTAAAATCACATTTTTCTTCCTAAGTGAAAATATTTTGCTCTAAAATGACTAAAATAAAAATAATAATAATAAAAAAAAAACAACCAACCAAACAATAGAACAAAATAGATCAGATGGCAAACAGCCCTATCAATTATTTACACAGCTCTGTGAAGAGCTGTTTGCAAGCTCTCTACTACAACTTTTATTCACAGAATATGGTTTCTAGCAACCAGACATCACACCTGGATCCTGTTTTAAATCAGACAACAAAGTGATCATATAAATGACAACTGTAAAATAATTGGCAAAATGCACCTGTTGCAGATTATGAAGCTTTGCGAAACAGAAATACATGTGTACATGGTGGTACTTACAATGCATCTCAAATATTAGAGCTTCAGAATATTTTTGTCCTGCAATGCCCTTTTAACTTCACTAATACCTTCAGTGCATTAGTTGCTAAACATTAGCCTACAAGCAGACTTTCTGACATATGAAACAAGAACATAATCACTTTCTACTCATGGCCTCCAATCCTCCAAATGGAAACTGAAAATAGCGTAGGCTACTTACTACTCTGAGTAAAACAATTTTATTACTTTAATTCTTTGCTCTCAAATTATACCCCAAAATTAACAGATGGCAAATTTACACCATACAATTTGGGAGACATTGAGTGACGGTTTTTGTTTTCACGTTGACTTATCCTACCTGAGCTGAAAGAATACAATTCCAATTCAAGCTTCGCAAACAAAGAACAGACTATAATAACAAGCGTTAGATAACACTGGCCTTTCCTTGCAACTTAATTCACCCCATCAGAATTCATCAAACTTTAAAATGTGTTTCAAACACTTTTCAAAATTGAAATATGACTGTATTAATATGCTCCAAACTTTATACCTCACTAGAGACAATGCAGAGAACCATATCAAGTCATGAAGTGCTATGGTGCGTGATAACACATGGATTCCACTTCATTACATCCTAATGTTATGACACTGCTCTTCAATAGTTGGGCATAATTAGGGACTTAAGGTGCTATATTACCACATAATGAAGTCCAATTAAGAATCATTAACCTCTGACCTCCTTCATATACTTGATGGACAGTGAACATCTTGGAGAAAAAGCTAAAAGGTGAACTTGAATAAGCTCAGTTCACTGGATGACATTTTGAGGAGTTAAAGATACCTCAGATGATAATTTACATCTGATGCATCAGGGCATGTTGACACACTGATTGATAAATGGAAACATTATATGAGCTGGTCATGCTGGCTGAATGTTTAGGATGATTTGTGCTGAAACATTTGCTTTTTATATATGTACCATTATTACATGGCTATTTTATGTTAAAAATAAAGTGCTGTAAATGTTACATCAATAATAGAATATGCACTAGATATGTGCTTTATCGGCTTTATTTGTGTGTGAATAAATACCACCACATTCATGCAAAAATTATATGGAAATAATATACCTAGACTAGGCACAGTGACAACCTGTAACTATCTGATGGTGAAATTAATGCTGAATTCCAAGTATAGAAGTCTGTGCAAACTGAGATTCATTCAACTAATATATGCCAGTGCTTAGATATAGTTTAGACTCTTGATGTTCCTTTGAGATGAATAAAACCATCTCTGCATATTATATGCACCTACACATGCAGAATTGCTCCGCTGCGATATGAGACACAGTGACTTGGCAATTACAGAAATGTTAGCAAACTCTGCAAGTATAATGACACATTTTCAGAAAACCGCAGAGCAGAAGTAATTTTACTTTGCTATTATACACTATTATACACTTTTTTTTTTTTTTTCCCAATAAGTTACACATCTTCTCCCTCCAGTAATGACCATTTTATCACCTCCTGGTGATCAGTCCATTTTCAGATGTGGCTGGCATCCTCTAGGAAGGACTACTCCGAAAGAAGGGCCAGCATGGGAGTACACCACACTGCAGAGCCACAAACCATGTGCTCTAACAAAGCTTAAGCTATCCTGGAACACCAGATATCCTGTTCTGCAACAGTGACCTTATGCACAGATGCTCCTGGGAAACATCACTGCTAAGGTATACATGCAGCAGAGGTGCTTTTTGCACATGCAGTAAATCTAGCATTTTGGTAGATGACTGACTTACCAGGCATGCAATGTAAAAACAAACTTTTTGTGAAGTCCAGGACTTGTTTGTGGGTTAGTAATAAATATTCAGTGCATATGCAGTATTGTCAATACTTACAGGCTTAGTTTGACTTACTGCATACCTGCAGCACCCCTGACCTTGGCACCCAGGAATTCTGCAGATAAAGACTACTTTGTAGCTGAAAAAAAGATTACTTACACAGGCCAATGTTACTTAGAAGAAAATTATAGCACTGAAAAGGAAAACAAGTACAGAAAATCCCAGACATATGGTACCTTGAAGTTTGACTCATGACGGATATAGGAGATGGGGTAGGAAGTAACATTTGGAGTTTCGCAATGTCAGCAGTTCTGAGTCTGCAGCAAGGTGCTGTGACTTCTTGCAGGGGCCCTTGCTTTGAGACACTTTACCTCATACAGATTTAGCTGGCTCAGGCATGGCCCAGCACAAATTCTTCTGAGCTAAGTAAGGAATCAGGATTCATGGAATAAAAGGCACAGTGCAAGAGGGCAATTGCTGTGCAGTTACTGCAGAATGCTGGGCTCTTAATGCAGAGCGCAAAGCTTCAGCTCTAACACAGGCTGTCAGTAAAGCATATATTATCGCAGCATCAAACATCTGTGAAGATACTGTGCTGTCCTGAAATTCAGCTGGCTTTCTCTGGAATAACAAAGTCCTGACACAGTAGGCACTCCTTATTTTGTTGACAAAAATAATCGCCTTTGAGGGCACAGAGGAGACAGATCCCCACTCGGCGCACAGCAGAGCAGTGGTTTCATGTCAGTGGTTTTCCTAAGGCTCTGGCTGACCTCTCGACACAACCTTCACCACTACTTCCATGTGCAAATTTCTGTTACAGAAGGCAGCAGAGACAGCATGTACTTTAATTATCAAAGATCTCAATAGTGTAAAAGCCATTTCTTCAGTTCAGCAAGGACTAAGTGGCAACAAGGGACAGGATGAAGCAGGGACAATGGCAATTAAAAGCAGAAGGGATTAAAAATATTCCCAAATGCCTCAAAAGCAGCAGGAGGAGAAGTCCACTTAATTCTTAGCTAGTATTAACCTTTTTACATGGAAACTGACGTTAGACACAGAAACGGTAGCACCCAGGCAGTATTTCTTTGTTATTTGCACCGTACAGGGGCGATGTGAGTTTGGGGGAGGGCGATCACACACCACTTAGCAGATAACAATTACCCCGCATACACACAGACACACGCACATTTATCTCAGACACACACAAACAAGCATGCTGGCACGTATAATGCACTCCACAAACCCAATTTGTTTTCACTTCATTATTTCTGAATACACAGGGAGAGTTCTGGGAATGCATGATGTTGCCATGCCAAATTCTCCAGAAGTACAAGTTCTTTTGGTGCTAACAGGAGCCTTTATACCATTTTCATTCTAATTTTCCACTATAGCACTGCCAAACACCATTTAACTTTGCTCAGAAAGTTGAAGCTTTTGTCAGCAAAGCCCCAGAATCATTTTTTTCTTTTTTTTTTTTTTTTTATTCCTGCGAGCAGCCACATAAATCCCAGATGTTCTCTATTTTGCATGAAGTAAATATTGAAATTGTGCTAGGAGATATTCAGATAGAGCTGAGAGGGATGTGAGCCTGAGATCCAAACTGTACTCTACTTGAAACAGTTCTGTCAGCAATTGCCCACCCTGACAGCACCACGTATCCGCTGTCTGCAATCAGTGTGGGATGCCATACATCTTCCTAATCACCTTTCTTTCCCATGACAAATATGAGCAAGTTAAAGCTAAGGTCAAATGAAAGCCCTAAACACCTTCAATACATCAGGAGAGTTACCCTCACGAAAAATCTGGAGCTCAGAATCCAGCAAGCGTGAGCAATGTAAGGCATTTGGGGTAGGAAGTTTGTTGGAAGAACAGCACGAAAAGGCCCGGGTGCCAAACGCCTGGAGGTTTGCTGAAGGCTGGAGAAGGCTGCTCTCTGCACTGGAGCATCAGCTGGGAGAGCAGCTGCCAGCACGTCAAACCGGGCCGTGACGGAAGAGGCATCTGTTGCCATTGCCAGAGGAAAGTGGTGTTTACAAGGGAACGGAGGTGCAGCCCCACGGGGCTGTGTAAGGGCCTTTACACACATCCCACCGGTCAGCATGCACTCAGGGGAGGACAGCCCTGAGGGGTGCTCTCAGCTGGAAGCAGGGCCCCTCGGGGCTAGGCCACCACAGGCTTCACCAGCTGCAAGGACGGCATGAAGCCTGGGTGTGATAGAGTCTACTGTGATACAGTTTGCCCTTATTGCCACTAATCTCCATGTGAATGGCATTCAGGTCACTTGCCCTCCTCACAGGGCCAAACAAACACTGCGCAGAGGTGCCACCACACCACACAAGCACGGATCAAGTCATCGGGTTCAACTTCAGAGGCTTTGCAGGAGGGGGTTGCAAAAACGCATCAGTGTTCTGTTGTTTTAGTGCATCTCCCTTCAGAGCTGAAACCCAAGAAATGTGGGGTGCAGCCAGGATCCCACAGCCACGGTGTGGGCTGTGACTTGTGGGTCTTCCCCTGGGGTGCAGCAGGGCTGGGACCTCCCTGACTCCTGAGGACAGCTGTGAAAGGCAGTTGTAGGGCAGGCCACAGTGTTCTGGTCACAGTTCATAACTGAGAACAAGGGAGATAAATACTCCTACGGCAATGACCTGGAGTTACATTACTAACACCTTTCTTTTTGGACAGAACAAGGCTTCAGAAACGTTCCTCAGGAAAAAAAAAAGAAGGAAAAAAAAAAAAAGAAAAAAAAAAAGGCCAAATTAATTCCATCTGAGCTTCTCAACCAGACGACAGAATCACTTTAACTTGGAGCGAACAGGGTAGATGTAGAAAATGCAACTTTTACCATGTACAGTGAGCACGAACAGGCACAGAGGTATCTGAATGAAAGTTCAAACCCGAACTTTGTGCTAGGCAGTGTGAGTAGTCAGTAATTATTTATAGCTACAGGCCAGTGCCTTCTGAGCCTAGAGGAACCACTAAGCAAGCTACCTTTCACCATGAAAGAGGCTCTGGGAATATTCCGGGAGGTTATAGGAAGAATATCTGTTGAGGAGTTAGGGCGCAGGGCAGGAGGCTGCCTGGTGCAGTATGAATTACAGTATTTTATTCTGCAGCCCCAGAATGTTCTCTTTCGTCCATCACAGGGTCTGTCAGTCAGGTAAGTGGAGCCTGCGTCTAATGTATTTGTGTTGTTATGCAAAGGAGAAATGGCTTTTCCTCCCCTCGCATGAACCCCTAAACTTACTGAATGCACAACCCAGATTCTAGATCCTTACAACACAATGAAACTTTATCCAAAAGCAAAGGAAAAGCAGCTGGAAACCCAGCAGAGCACTGCAAACACTGGAGGCACATTCCTGTTCCAAGCACCTCCCACCAGCACCTGGGCTGGGGTCTTTGCTGTGTGCTCTGCTGCTCCTCTACCCATCCTTCTCCTGCTCCATTGCCCCTGCAGGGGCTCTTCAGAGCAGGTTGTTTTTTACCTCCCAGCACATGTAGACTAAACTCTTGTTCCTGCAAACCCTGTGTCTGTCT
This sequence comes from Oxyura jamaicensis, assembly GCF_011077185.1. NCBI lineage: Eukaryota > Metazoa > Chordata > Aves > Anseriformes > Anatidae > Oxyura > Oxyura jamaicensis. Next base: position 16,321,481 of record NC_048904.1, on the reverse strand, counting down.
GAACTCGTATCTTGACAGGTATATTTGTGGCTCCAATTTGTATCAGCAGCAAGCTTTTCCATACGGTTTTCCCCAAAGAGGTTAGTCAATAACAAAAAGTTGTTGCCCTTCAAACCTTATTCCCCTCTCACACACACGAGTTAAATAAATAAAGGGATTTGGTATTGAAATTCCCAAATTGTTCATTTACTAAATCTCCAAAGAGAAATCTTCCCACGGTTTGTGTGCGTTGCAAAGCATCAACTGGGATTAACTCCATGTGCCCTGAGCACCCTCCCATCCAATATGTGGGGCATTCACTGCACCCCCTCGAGTGCACAGGAGCATGGCTTGCTTCCCCACTATGCTAGGTTTAGTGTATGAATGCCCAGAGTGGTGCTGGGCCACCCCAGCCTCCCAGCAGGTCACCTGCCATGGTCCCAGCGTCCATGCAGCCTTGGCACGACAAGCACGGCCACCCTGGGGAATTGCCTCTCTCCCATACATGCATCCCCATAGATACACAAGTCCGTGTAGGAGATAGATCAGAATTATTTTATCCAAGAGTTGTTTTCATTATATTTCCACCTTAACCTGTTTCTGAACGCCATCCAGGAAAGTGCTGGTATCACATTCATGTGGTTTTCCAGCAGTGAGAACGAGGTGGCTGTAACACGCTGCTGGGACAGACCTCCGTGTCTCGCCCTGAGCACTAACACACTGCGACGCACCGAGGTCACTCTCCAAAGTGCTCAGCATGCTGAGCGATGCATTTCAATCGACAAATGCAAGGGGTTAGAAAGCAGCTCTGTCCTTGGGCTGCTCGGGGACCTGGGAAGGGCATTATGTCTCGCAGGCTCCCCAGACCCACGTGCACTGCTCCACCTGGCCTCGTGCAGGGCTCTGCCCATGTCTCCGCCACCAGCACGCTGCAATGCTGATGGAAAGGAGGGGGCCGTGCGTCCACGTGCAGGCACAGGTTTTGTCAATGAACTGTCCCTTTCCCCAAATGCAAAGAAGGCCAGAAATACCCTGTTGTGTTACAGGGTAATATAAATGTTGGTTTTGGACTGTGGTGCCTCAGTGCTCCTTCTCCAATTATATAAGGCTCAATTGTTCATACGAGAATTCCTTGTTGACTAATTGGCAAAAACATATACACGGCTAAGTAGCACACTGTGTCCTACTTTGATGAAATGTGCTACCGTTCCATCCTAATTAAAAATACTCATTTGCTCTTTTAATTGCATACCTTTGCATATTTACAGCAATTAATACATTGTAAAAGTGGAACATACTAAGTCAGTCTAATATTTGCATTTCTGCTGCTTAAGTCTGTTAAGGCATCGCTTCTACATTAGGCTTTAATTATGTGAGGAATGCAAAACACCTGATGCCATGCTGGAACCCAAATCATTTTCTTTGGACTCCTCTACCTGGTCAGCAACCAAAGCAGTGTTTTCCCCATAAAAATTGGCTAAAAGTCTACTTCCCAAGGAATTAATGCTATAATTGCATGCATTTTTCTAACTGGATATTATGCCCTTGAAATACTGATACAATCTTAATTACAGGAGTATGAACAATACCATTACCATGAACTGTTTTCTATTTTATGCCAATTATGCAAGTAATAAACTACATTCAGTGAAAATAACACCTTTTTGGAGCATTCAAGGCTTTTCCATATTTTTAGCAAGTTTGGGAGCTTCTTGTTTTTACTGCCTGAAAATATCCTGCCACACTAAATATTCTAACATTAAAATGGATTAACAGTACATTTTTAAAACTTTTTCATTGAACAAGCTGAATTCTCAGTTTGTTCTGGCCTGAGCCATCCTTTGGTTTCACTGGGGCTACACCATTTTGCATCAGCTGGGACCTGGTTCACTATATGATATATGTAATGCTACAGAAACTTCTCATGTTTGATCTAAAAATAGAGCAGGGTCTTTTCTCCCTGAAGAATTTATTAACCACTAACCAGAGGTCATTCGTAGATAAGGGTCTGGTGTACAAACAGATATACGTACATATGCAGATGTGAAGTATGCATGCTAATTTAAGCTGTGATTTGTGGAACAACCAGGTAAGTTCGGGAGGCCTTGTGTTCAACAAGATCAACACAAGAAATAATCATTTTTTTATACCTCCCTACACACTCACTACTTTCCAAAATCTTCCTAAATCCACATATGACAGCCTCATGAGATGATAACCTCAGGATCGCTCCCAGTCCTCACTCCAAAAAACAAAAGGTCGCTGACATCCCTGCCTTAAACTCCCTGCTTCGTGCTTCGCTCTGGGCCAGGCTTTTCGCAGCTGGCATTTCACCTGGCGGCAGCAGCACTGTCAGAGCTCGCCTGCCCAAGCTGAACTGAGAGCCTTGCTTCAATGTTTATTCTTTCTGGACTCAGAATCAGGTTTTAATAGAGCAGGCACAGCTCATGGGATTTTTGGGATGCTGTTGGTTGCCTCAGGAAAAAAAAAAAAAAAAAAAAAAAAAGAGGATGGCAGGAAAAGAGGGAAAGTGCAACACTCCAGGCAGCCCATCACTGAAATTGTCTTTCATGCAGACTTTCCCCAGCCTTTGCTCTGTGGCAGTGGTGGGGAAGCAAGGACACATAAGCAGAGGGTAATTGTTTAGTGTTTTTCTGAGCATTTTCTATGGAAAACGTACACTGGAGCAGCTTCTTCTGCAGGGCTGGACGAGGCACTGCCTGACCCCAGACCAGAGCAGCACTGTGGGAGCGAGCTGGGACGTGGGCAGGGTTAGGAATGGCCGAGGCCGTGCAGAGTCCACCTGCCCAACATGTCATAACACACACATTGCTGCCTGCTAGGTCAGTGGCTTCAGAGGATGCATTTAAGTCCATCTTCTACTTATTTCATGGTAGAAAGCCCAGCCTGGCTTTCCTATGTCTTAAATCAGAATCATTCATTCTCTAAGAGCTATTTCTCGCCCACTTTTTCTCACTTTTTCTCTACATTTCATGCAGTGAAACATTTCAGCCACGGTAACATCCTCAGTACTTTGGTAGAGAGCAGGATTTGATTAGCAAACTCATCAGCTGTTGTATTTTGCAGATAACATTCAAAACATCAGACAGGGCAGAGGAGAATCATGCACTGTTCCCTCCACCCACAGAGCGTCAGCTCCAACTCTGTCTATTCAGATGCCTTTATGGCACTGTGTTTAAGTATGCAGCTATATTTGCATGTATTCATTCATTCAAAACCAAGCATGACATTTGTAAAAACACATACAGCTGGGGGAACGAAAGCGCTGTCTTATTCTTTATTCCAGATTTTAATGTCACAAGATAAAAACTACTGTGTGGGGGGTTTTTCCTCTTTTTTTTTTTTTTTCTTTCACTTTCACCTTACCAATTTCAGATATTTTCAGAGAAAAGGGGGAAGAGAAAGCTACATGAAGATGAAAGGGAAATTTACCCCAATGGTGAGTTTTCAAAAAAGCCCGAGAGTACAAAGCAAACCTGCTCACAAACTGGTTGCCAGAAACTGGCATGCCTGTGTGTGGCTGGGGTGGGGGTGGAATTTCAATACTCAGAAGCAAAGAAATTTCAAGAACAATAGGAAATGATGCCGGATGTCCTCTGGGAGATGGAATGATTTCCTCCACGCTCAGGGGAAATTACTGTATGGATATCTGACAGGATGATGGGACAGCTTGTGTTGAAACCTCGCAGACATTTAACGTGTTACCTTCAGATAGGGTTAGGGTTTAGTCTGTAATCAAAGGTCAGCAAATTAAGCAACAGCCTTGCTACCAGGCACCCAATTTTCAAACAGACACAAAGCCCACCGACATGACCATGCAGGTATCTCTCTGCATTTTTTTGATGTGAAATAGTGTAGAAGCACAAGGCCCACTGAAAAGCAAAATTTAATTTAAAATTATGCCCTACAGGAAAGAATATATTAAGCATTTGATTCTCTTGCTGTCTCATAAATTACTAAATGTTTTTAAAAAATTAGTATTTTTACTCTCCGACAGTGACATAAAAAGGATATATGTTCCCAGATCCCAGCATTTTTAAGTGAGGCCATTAAGATCAGAAGTGCATAGCCAGAAGGGAAGGGCCAAGAATGGGCCTTACAGGCTACTGAGGGACTGCCTAGCACCAGCTTGAATGTTTTATGTGGTTCGCTAGAAACCAAATTGGTTTCTGCAAGTCTGCACTCCCAGCCATGGGCAGGTGGCGAGCAAACGGCTCCTCAGATGATCTATGCCTGCAGAGAGTGGGAGAGGTGTGGGCGATACTGAGGGAAGGCATGCAGGAGAGAGGAAATTTGTTTATTAAAAAAAATAAAAATGAAAAAATCTGCCCTCCCCAGGAAAATGTTTAATTTTTCCCTGACAATTCTCTGGTCTTCTGCAAAGCTCCCAGCTGTGATGTCTGACAAATCCTGTGAGTGTTTTTGGAGGCAGATGCTCTCCGCAGAGCATGCCAAAATGCCTTGGACAGAAGGTAGCCAAGGTGTGCAAATGACAGGGGTACATCTCCTGCAGATGGGAGATTGCTTCTTACATGGGAATTGTAAGATCGGAGTTGCAATGAGCATAGTTAAGAAAATAAAATTATAACATTCCCTCTTTAGAGTGGTGCAACACATGCATAAAATAAATACTTTGTGGACATTATTTTGGTGGGAATGTCTCTTTGATAATGTGTAATTTCCTACTGATAGAGCATTCCTAGTGTAACTGGAAAATCCTCTCACACATCGAACAACAAGGCTGCGATTGACTGTCTGCACAGAAATGAGTTATAATGGGATTTGGCACCTCCAAGGTGGGAGGACACAGGGAGGCCAGCAATTGTTTGCATTTCTTGAGGGGTTATCCAACTTCAGAAGTGTTCAACGGCATGTTTCAATCAACAGCGGGAGAGTGCAGCTATCTCCACTCTCAAGAAGTTTAATCTATGGCTAGGATCCAAAAAGACCAAGCGTCCTCTGAATTCAAAGGCAGCCAATCTTCATAGACTTGAGAAGAGATTATCTAGAGATTATGTTGGTAATTAACTGAGGAAATGGAAAGTTGGTCTAAACCCCGTGGATCTGTCTCAAAGTGACATTGCTGTTTTTGTTCCGTAACGGATGTGCGCTGGGGGCTGCGGACAGGCTTTGAAGAGGAGCACGGTGCAACACGGGCAGGGCAACCAGGGGGGGCTGAGTGCAGGTGCGCGTCTGAGCTACCTCTTCACGTTGTACTGAGGAAGTGGGTGATAGATAATTTCTTCTCTGAAATTCAAGTTAAAACTAACAATTAACCAGCCACACCCACCCATCATCACATCAACATTAACACAAGTGTTAATGCCATTAATAGCATTTATTCTAACTAGTCTGTTATGCCATTAGTTTACCACTGTTATCAGTACATTACCACTTACTGTCTGTTATGCCATCAGTTACGCCCAAGTAGAGATTATAAGCACCACAGTTTTTACCCAGTAAAGCCCATAACAATGCAGATGAGTGGAAGGACCCCTTTGCATCAACCCTGTTAAATGTATAGACTTCATTTTACATCGCTCTAGAGAGCTTCACAATAAAAAGAAAAAAGCGTACTTCATTCTTATACATTTTTTTCCTCTTATTTGCATGGCAATGTTTTGCAGTTCTAAATCTTCAATTACAGAGTAACTATTTTTCTTTTCTCATCTGGTAGCAGCACAGAGTGCCACAAAGGAGTGCTGCCTAGTCGCAGACACACAGCAGCCCTGCTATTTAGCATTTAGATGGTGCACCTGAACAGCGGCCGATGTACTGGCGCTAGGCAGAGGGGAAGTGAACACGAGCAGCGACAGTTGGCTGGACAGAATGCCCCTTCTCATTTCTTTAACTGTGACCCTTGCCAAAAACATTGTGCCATTGCAGACAAGCAGAGGAAACGTGCCTGCTGTCCACGGGTCTGCTCTAATCACCGCATCCCACTCTGTGGCCATTTCTCAGGCTTCAAGTCATCGCCGTCTTGCAGAGCGAAGAACAGCTTGAGACAGCTACCAAAGCCCCGTGCATCGGGCAAATCTCCTGTTGCAAACTTTGAGTGTGTGAAATAGACATAAACATTGAGAGCTGACAATTCATCTTCCCATGGCCCTGAGTGATTACCAAATCCCCGGTTCCCCCCCCAGGAGCTTAGCCTCTTCACCCAGAATATCCATGGATGTCTGGGAAGCTGTGGAATCAGTGCTCAATTAGTAGTTCATTTTAAATGATCCTTTTGCTCTTTCTCACATGAATTATTGTTATTTGCATTAGTGAATGCACTTTATGCCAAATTTCCCACAGGCCTCTTTTCAAATTAGCCATCTGCAGCCGCGTGACGCTTTACATGCACACAAAATATGTGAACAGATACCCAAAGTACCATCAAATCGCATAGGTACTTATCCATCTCTTAACGTACCGCGTACACACATTGGCCATTTCAGGTAGAAGCGGTGAGATTAAGAACAGTGAAACACCATCTGAACCACCAATGTGCACAATCACGCGCTCCTGGCCATCGTTCTCCTGTCACCGGATTCACTGCAGCGTTAGTCGCACAGCAGGAGAAAGCTCCCAACTTGAAGTGTCCTTCATTCTTTAACAAGAAGGTAGTGTTTTTCCATTATTTGCTCCTTAACAACAAAACATTTAAGGTCTTTACTGCCTACTGCAGAGTGTTAATTTTTAATGGGAGAAGCAACATGCTGCCTGATTTCTTTAGCGCACGAAGCAGCCAACCAATCGTGCAGCACCTATTCCTCCAGAACAGCAGTTTCAGCAAGGAGTCTTTACAGCTCAGAGCATCCTTGAGGGCTAAAGATGTCAAGCAGTTTAAATGCCAATGAAATCAAGATGACACCAGGCTCAGATGTGTTAGGTAAAAAGGACAGGAAAATGGAGACCTCTACTGAGAGCATAAAACTTTGCTCTGTGTTAAGAAATAAGAACCCACTAAAGACAGCTATAAAGCACCTGGTGAAATGGTGAGTCGAATATGCAGCACCAATGACAAAGTATATAGAAAATTTTATGATGAAAAATGAGTGAAAAATGGCCTGGAGAATGTCAGAGAGTCCAGCCCTCCCTCTATCTGCATACAGAGTTAATTGTACCTGAAATGTTATTGACACATGCCTATACTGTCCTGTCTGAGGTCTGATGATGGAGATCCTACCGCGTTCCAAGACTTAACACCTAGAAAGTTTCTTTCCTGTCTCCAGTAAGTCTGTAGAGCACTCAAACTCAGTGCATTATTGCCCGCTGCCAAATCTTGTAAAACTCCCAGGCTTTCACATAATACAGAATTTCCTACATCTCAAAGCTTGAACTCCCTTGCTAAATGGTTAGTTCGCAGAGCTTTCATGAATGCCCATGCTTGGGCACCCTCCCCATCTATTACTCCCTTCTTTCCTGGAACATGGGACCTCCTAAGGTGGAGCACGTGGCTCCAGTCCTTGCTAGAAATACAGTGCAGAGGAATCTCTGCATCTCTCTGAAACTGGTCAGCAATCTTCAAAATGTAGAACATCATATTCAAGAGACAAAGTAGCAAATATTTCAATGGATAATCTAAGCTATACTGCTGCAAAAGCCTTCTTTTTTTTTAACACACAGTAATGTTTTTTCAAAACCTTCCAATATGCTGAGCAGCAGGACTGAAAGTTAATATCCATTTAAGCTATTGCCAGAATAAGGATATTTTTGCTTTTGTGTCTTTAAAAATCTCTTCTGGAATGAAGCCATGGATGCCAAGTTTCAAGGTTGAGTGAATTTTTATAGCAAAACTAGAAATCCCTGAAAATGGAGGATAAAATGGAGACGTTTAATAAGCCTTCACAGAAACACTGCTATCAGATGCCTCTTTTAATAATTTTAATAGAAATGTATCTTCCCTAAGACTATCCCACCTGCGAGCAGAGCATTCAGCAGTGGCATCCTTTCTGCTGCAGGTCAGTATTTAAAAGTTCAATATTTGGAATACACTGGAGAGACCGTATGACCTAGCAACAAGCACGGTGGCTCTTCTGCAGGCAGCAACATGATACAACACAAGCAGGCATAGGAAGTTTTCCTCTAGCCCACTTCCACACCACTGTGGCTGCTGTAATTTAGCACTGCCAAGCACCCACATCTGGGGGGGGACAAATCTGCTCACGTCATTAACTGGGCACTGGATGCTCCAGACCACCAGGCAGGAGCTTGGTGCTGCAGTCTGGGTGCTCTGGGCGCACTGAGGAACATCTCTGAGGCTGTCCCCACCTTGTGAGCATCTCTCCAGCCCTATTATGCGATCACATACTCTAACCAAGTCGATGTGACAGTGAGAGAAGAGGGTGCTACTGGTGGTGTATTAAGGAGGTAATAATCCACGAGCAGCACAATGGGAGAAGGGGAGTTTACCCTTGGCACACGCCGTTTAATCCTGGAACCATAGAACCCTTCATGTTGGAAAAGACCTCTACGATCACGTGGTCCAACTTTTTAACCTGGCACTGACAAATCTTTTAAATGACTCTCCTGTCTCCTGTTGGGTGGTGCCAACTGGGACGCACCGATCTGTGATCACGAAAGATGTTTCGTGATTTCACATTCCTGACTTCAGGATTATTTATGGATGGCTCCAGCCCACTTTCTCCTCAGAATTTACAGTGCTGTGAGTTCATTTTGTAATGGCACTCTATCGCTGGTGCACTGATGCATTCCTGTGCTTCAAAGGTAAGAAGCAACACAACATGTCTTGGTGATGAGAAGTGATGAAAAGGGACAGCAGCGCAGGTGCCAATAAAGGGCTGTAGCCAGATCAGTTCCCGGGAGAAGCACTGATTTGGTGCCTAACAATGACAGCACATACAGTTACTTCTAACTAACACATGGCTCTTTGCTGCTATTCCACCTACAGTTACTTGAAACCCTGGTCATTCTTCAAGACACCAAGAAATACTCAACAACAACACGTAGACAGAGACATGAGCCTGCTACATCTTCAATGCACTATGAAATTTGCCCTGTGGAAGGATTTTATTTTATTTTTTTTCTGCACTAGGTCAAAATACAGTTTGGTCCACTGTTTTGATTTAGCTGAGCATGTGTAAGTACACCCTTTTATAACATTTATTCACACCAATTTTTCTGTCTCCCCTTTTGCTCAAGCCATCTTGAGATCAATCCTTTCCAATTCTAGTGGGAAGACACACTTATCTGAGAAAAACCATCTGCCCTTTTCTGTCTGTCCCTTTTTTTTTTAGCTTCAGACCATGAGCAAACAAAAGCATACACAGACAGCAGGGTAATATGCAAGACAGAAGAGCTTCAGCCAAGTTTCCTTAATGGAAACGGCAACTGCTATTGATTTCCTAAACACAGAGGTTGTGCCCTTCACCTCTGTGACAAATCAGTTAGTAAAGACTCGGGACTCAAGGGAAACCCCGTGGTACGTAAACATGAACTTGTGGTTTACTGCTAATACAATACACTCTACAACTTTTATGGTGAAGTCTGGCAAAATAGAGGAGGAGTCTGCAGGTGGCAAATAAACATATTTACTGGAAAAATCTATCACTAATATAAATGGAATTGAATTCAACGGGCAAAAGAATCAGCAGACACGTAAGGACACCAAGAAACCATGGCTGGCATTTGGATTACATAAATTTATAATCAAAATGAAAAAAATAAAATCAGATTTCTTCTTCTTGTAATATAAAACACTGATAAAGCACCGTAACGGTTATTAATCTTCTGGTAACAGTAAGGTGCACTTAATGCAATGAAAATTAGCATAAGAACTCAGTTTGACAAGGAGAAATGTTGTATCATTAGTGGCTGAACAGATAGAACAGAAATAATATTTTTCCAAACAATAAAATGAAGTTAAGACGATCCTCACTATTTGGTAACACATTTTATATTTTGAATATGAGGAAAATCTTATTTAGTAGCAGAGCAACTTGTTCCTGAAGCATTAATATCCAATGCTTTTACAAGCAATACCAAGGCTAGGGTACACTGATCATAGGAGATGTTTGTGACCCCTCTTCTCTCACTACTGACAATAAAAGGAGAGTAAATAAAACCACTCACTGGCCTGGATATACCGGCAGAAAGTTCAGACAGACAGCTTAGATAGCTAACACTGAAAATACAATAACTTATTTTGTCCTTGAAACAAAAGCAACTTCCTTACACCCTTTAAGTTAATGCTTTATTTTGTCCCCAGCTGTTAAGTTTATAGAAATTAAAAGTCATGACTATTTGTCTTTTGCCAGCATGAATTTAAAAGTGCCTTTAAAATAATCTCATTATCATTGCCTTTTTTTTTTTTTTTTTTTTTTTCCTCAAGCAGATTCAATACAAAACAAATGACATCTTGCCTGCACTACTACAGTGCACATAAATTTTTCACAAACCAATTTATCTTAAAAATCTGTCTTTCCTTATTTTAATTCTGGGCACAGTGCACATCAAAAAGGCACTTCAAGTATTTTTTAGATAACACAATTCTAGAGATGGTGATGCATTAGTATTTCTGGGGTCTTTCTGTTCTATATTATTATTTCCAGACCATGAGAAGGCACCATTTATGAAGTGAAATCTCAATATGAAACAATTACATTACCATGAAATTTTAGTCTAATGTTTGATCTGAAATTTAAAATTAAAAGTATAACTTTTAAAAACTACTACTCTTCTTCTACTACACAGCTTCAAAAAAAACAAAAAGAAAAGAAAAAATCAAGGTAGATAGACACTTGTGGAGCAGGAAAACTTACACTACTACATTTCATGCAGTATGTCTCTCGCTAGCACTGATGACAGCCTTTTCACAAGTGCCACAGCTGCTCTTACAAAGAGAAAAAGACATGAGTATGGTTGTGCACAAAAGACAGGAATAAAAGGTACCTTATATTAATCCGAGTCACTTACTGTTAAAACATGTCAAAACCATGAATCTCTCCTATTCTTTCATTTGCTTTCAGTCCTGCCTAAGGAAGGTTATTGGGTATACTTTCAGATAATAAAATCTTCACTAGTAATAAATTTACAAGTAATAGCATTCTTGTCCCCTTTTTGTGAGGCAAGCACTGTCTAAGAACAGTTCAAGAATAACTGGGCCCAGCAGAGGAGAAACAAGAAGTTCCTTGGATATTTGGGTGGATTCTGTATGTGCTGTATTATTCTTGCATGTTTACTAACCTTGGAGCAGAAGTGGTCAGTATGCCATTACCTTACACAAGAATCTCAGAAATAGACCGTCTCAAGAAACAACCCTAATCTAAAAGCAAAGTGCAAAGGACACACATTTCTTCAACCCCAGCAGGCTCGTGGTGCAGTGCTACATACACTACAGCCTCAACAATCTGCTCTTCCCAAATTCCAGTTTAGGAAAAAATATATTTTCCTTTGGAAAAGTCATTTATCAGAAAATTCCTGGTATTCTTTTCAGATTCCTCCTTTATCTTTAGTATTGCTGCCTTTTGAAAAGCAGGTGTGAGAAGGCAACTCCTCTACTGGCACACAACCTTTACTCTGATTATATTCCTATGCTTTATAATAGGCACTTCCAGAAAGTAAACAGTTAGAAAGACTAGATATAAAATTTCAGCTTCAGGTTGCCAAGTCATTCTCTATAACTGGATGGTTGATGGGACACTGGTTCAGCAGGAATCCAAAAGATGAAACAGTTCCTGATACCTTCTTCTCAAACTGGATGAAATTAGCCCCTTCCAGCAAGGTTTTGGCGAGCGTCAACTTTTCAGCTTTGCTGCACGCTAAACTGGGAGCGAACATCCCACAGTGAGCCCTGGGAGGCCACCTGACTCAGAGATGCATCTCTGAATCACGATCACCTCCTCCCTGTGGGAGGGAAAGGGTAGCGATTTACCGCTGGCCTATAACAGGGCTGAGTTATTACCTCCCCACACGTGGGTGCTGGCTCAGCTATTTTGACCCAGTGAGTGGGACGGCTGAGCCGAGGTGTTACCCAGCCCCTGGAGCTACCCACCAGCTCCCAGTCCACTCACTGGAGGTTTAAGTAAGCTGTGCAACGGAGGATGTATTGTATACCCTCTTCCTACCTTATTTAGACACATGAAGGCGCAAACCAATTAAACTACAAACCATCCCATGCTTATTTTCAAATTAAGGCTGTGTTTAATACACAGCCACTGTGCGCTTCATGCTGTGAGTTCTGCTGAGATCCTTTCAGAGAGAATCAATGGACAGCAGGAAGATGAAAGTTAGCAAAAGGTGCATCTTGCAGCATCCTGAAATCACCAATATTGTCAAAAAAATCATAATTTTATTTCTCTGGCCCTCAGACTTCTATTGATGTCAAATATAATAATAGTTTTGTCCTCACTGAAGACAAACTGAGTTTAGGATAACTAACCCTGACATGTATGGTAGGAAACAAAGCACTGAATTATCCATATTGTGTATTGAACAATTCTGTAGACTGGATAAGCATACATCATTAAAGTGTTAGAAGGAAGTTCAGCAATAAAAGACCTGAGGTATAAGAATAAATGTTCGATGCAGCAAGAACCAATTATACAAACAAGCATTAAGTTTTTAAATTAAAGTTCATTAGTTCAGTGTATTTAGGGACTGACAGCAAAAAGTAAATGACAACGCTATGGCAATCAAGAGCATAAACAGGAGAGTTTTAAATTCTAGCAAAGTCCAGAAATAGGAACCTTTTTCTGCGCCAAGAAAACTCAATTTCCACTTGGCACAAAAGAATCAATTAGATACGACACTTACTGGTCAACTGAGAGTTGGATACACCTCTCCTCTCTTCCAGCACTTCAGACTTTATACAAATCGATGATCAAAGTGAATACAATCATACAAGTTTGTGAGTTTGTCATAAAGCCATTAATTTCTGAAGTTTGTTGCTGCGTGTGGAACTTTCTCATAAAAACAAGAGATAGATGCTGTCATAACTAGTGTCCATTGCTTGACAGAGGGGAAAAGGAGGAGGAAATCAATAGGTTTACAAACTCAAAACTAATTGAGCCATTCTCCAACGCTGTATGACTTGCAGCAAAAACAAGGAACCATTTAATGACTGAGGTAGTTTACTTCTGATCTAGGTGGCTTGACACAGAATCTTAAAGACAACTTCAATTGATGTTTATAGCCAGAGATGAGGGTTAAATCTTTTTCCCTCCCCCAGTGAAGTGGATAAGATGTCAATAGTGCAAACACCTTATCCAAAGACCATTGAAGGCCAAGCTTTGGAGAAGACTATCTGTGCCGAAGCAGGGAAATGGCCCTAACTGGACTTGCCTTAAATGCAAGGCCTGGTAGATGAACCAACCTATGGGACCTGGTCACTTTATTATCTTTACGAGTCCTGGTCTTATGCAGAAAGACTCTAAAATGACTGAACTGTGACATTAATTTATTGGAACCAGGCTTCATCTATTCTATACTGCCTTGGAAAGAAGAGCTTGAAAAAAATAAATATTTGAGAATGTAGCCTACTGTTAACATTTTTCTGTATTTCATTTGTTTTTTAATACCTCATTTCAATACAGTCAGTAGAACAGAATCATAAAACAGCCATGTCCCCACATTAACTCAGATTTCTGAACAGTATTCTCCTAGTGAATGATACTATCCCTAACATGATGTACAATAAATTCCCATCCACCTTTTCTCATTTCCTAATCTCTCCCCAGCAATGGCAGTTCCTTGTTGCTTTTACTTTACTTTCTCCTTCAGTTGTCTGCATATTCTTAATGAACATAAAGAAACTGAATAAACATGCAATTAACTGTTCTATCTGTTTTTAGACACTAGGAGAAGAAGAACACAAGTACTTGCATTGTTCACATGCGAATGTTCCACCGTTGGACACTCCAGCATTTTCACAGATGTCAGGACAGACATAATCAGACTTTTCATTCCAGCAACTCCTGCGATTTTTGGAAGTTTTGCAACATGAATCCTCCATCCTTCCAATTAAAGGCATCTGTCCTGATATTTGGCTCTTCCATCTGAATATCATATGCCCCCTTATGCAAGTCTTGCTACTCTGATTCCAATTCATCTCTTTGCCTGACATTTTCCTAGCTGGAAGCTGTGACTGTAAAGCACCCCAAGAAATGGAGGTGTGATGCTTGGTAGTGCTTAATATCCTGGATAGACTGAAGAATATTTAGCTTGCACTTACAGTAAAAATCCCTGTGCAGTTAAATGGCACTAAACCACAATGTGCATCATTCAAGTGATAGGATTAGTCCATTTTGTGACAAATATTGCAATTGCAAAAGCATCTATCACAGAATCTCATGGTAAGGCCAGAAGGTATTTCATAGTATGTCATCATACTTGCTTAAAACACAGAAACTTCTGAAATTCTGAATTAACCCTCCCTCTTCTCCCCCAGCCTGTGACAAAAATTTTACACATCCCTGAACAAGTCAAAATGTATGGAAAGAATTCATTCCATTTTTGCCCCAGGGCCCACATTACAGGAGAGAAGACCAACTTTATATGAGGCAAAAAGCATATTCTAATAGCAAAAGCTGTGAAAACATTTCTGAAAAAAAAAAAAAAAAGAGTTATTTCAGTGAAAATATAATATACAATAAGTTAATGTTGCTTCCAGTAGGATCCTCAACCAGCCAACAGGTTTCTTCAAAATAAAGGGATTTCTTCAAGAAATACAATACCTTTGATTCAGGAATGGGAACTACATTTTTAAATTGTGGTGATACTACATCTTTCCCAGGCTCAAACATTTTATTCTGTTTAGCTTCTATACTGTTTAACTTTAGCAGAGTGGTTACTTTCATATATTTAACAGTGTGATTGAGGAGGGGACAGTCCCTTGAGGTGGGGTGAAGGAAAAGAGGAAAACAAACTCTGTCCAAGGAGACGGAAATGATGGGAAGGAACTTCCCCAGCTAGAGAGACTGGGGGTAGCTAATAGAGAGAGCAGAAACAGGCAGAGACCAACACTGCGAGGGGATCAGAGTATTTTTTTTCTGCAGTGATGGAAAGGTTTGAGTTTCCCCTAAGCAGCTTGCAGCTAATGGGCTCATCACTCTTCTCTGGGCACTCCCATACAGACAGCAGCCATGGAGCAATATTCCCAGGGACACAGGAACTGAAGCTCTCTGTGTCACCTTCTTTTCCATCTTTATGCTGTGTGGTAAAGTTATGATGATTCCCTATAGAGCCAGAGTTTATCCCAGACCTCCTGAAGCCTTAAGATTATCCCCTCCGAATAACAGGCCAGAAGAGGAAAAAAGAAATCCAAGATATGACCTGTATGATCTGATTTTCAGTTCCCTACCTGTATATGCTGGAAAAGGCACTGAACCAATGACTGGTTATTGGTTTTGTTGTTGTTTTAGTTTTATATCAAAATTATAGGAATACCTAGAAGAGGGATAGGCTTTGCATATTAAACACATTTGTGCTCAATATAACATATCTATTTTAAAATTATGTTCCCAAATCTGAGATAACTTCTCCTGGCAGACTGGAAAAGGAAAGGTAAATGTACTGTACTTGTGTAGAACTGAACAGCATCTGTCACCAGTCAACCATGGAAATACAGGGTACAGGCTTCAGCAGCTCACATCCCCGGAATCAGTTACCTAATGATTCACCTTTGCCACCATAACAGTTGCAAAAATCAATTCTACAGATTTTCCTCCATGCAAAGTCTTGGGCTTTGCATGGAAAAGCAATTATTTAAATTAATTATTTAAGCAAGTACTTTCAGAAACTTAAACTATAACAGTTAGCTGTGTTCTGTTTATCTCCTGATATTTTTAATCAGTATCTCAGATACACAGATGTGATTAAATGCAAACACTTGTAAGAAATGTCAATATAAATAGTAGACAATGAAATACAGCTTTTCACTTCATTAATATCTGTATCTTAGGTGACTGCAGGTGCACCTTAATGAATTACATGACTAGTAAAATACAATTAAATGCAGCTGCATATGTTTACAAAACTGCAGAACCAAATTACAGGTATCAGTAGCGCCCATAATTCATCCATAATTGACAATTTTCATATTACCGGAATAAGGAATCAAGTCATGCAGATGATTACTGCATTTGCCTTTGAGCACTGGAGACCCAGGTTCATTTCCTATGCAGCACCACAAATGAAACAAATTACATGCTTTCAGGTTAAGATAGACCTGAAAGCAAAAGCACCCTTGAACGACAGCCAAAAACCAAATGATTCAGGTTCTATTTAACTGTCAATAAAAAGTTCATGAATGGTTGATAGTTGACAAAACTTAAGCATACTGTTAATAAAGTATTCTTCTTTATGCAAGACTCATCAAGTCTCTGGTGAAGAACCTGGCTCTGACCCGAACTATCCGGTGGGTGGATTTCCTGGCATCAAGGACATGGCAAGAACATAATGGAGAGCGCAATTCATGCTAGAGATTTTGGTTTTCATCAATCTCCCCTTTTACATGCAGCTTAGAGATGATCTGTTTTTGGCAGGACATTTTCTATTGCAGTAAAGCCTGTCTGCAGTTCATTTTAGGTTGACCAACAAACCTCATTAAGACTTCATGGGTGGATGGACTAGCATGGGTTAATCAGACCTTGACTGGAAAAGTTCCTGAGAAGCCTGCTCTACCTGCCCTGCCATGAGCAGGAGGTTAGACTAGATGATGCTCAGAGGTGTCTTCCAGATGACAAGAACGCGCAGTTCTCTGACTATAATTATTTATAACACTCCCTATTCCAATATGTGTATGTTGGTTGTTGAGCGTTCAATTTGGAGAATTCTTAGCTCTTAGAGAAGACCTCAGAGAGACCCCCTGCAACCCTGCATGGACAGCACCTCACCGTGCTGCACACAACCACTGACCAAAGAACTGGACAAGCACAGACATCGAGGAACCTCTCCTAAGGCAGGATTTTGGATGACAGTATCAATAAAAGTACCCGAGGTCCTTCATAGAAAGACTCCCCAAAAGCACAGACTGGGAGGCCTGACTTGATTTGGTTATATGATCATATTTATCTAGGGCTCTGAGGCATTGCAAAGACTCTGCAAAGCTCCCCTTCCTCACCTGGGGGCCAGTGCAGCCAAAGCTGTTAACAGTTAACAAGTTAATTGTACTGAAGACAGGAAAAAAAAAAAAAAAAAAAAAGAAAGAAAATGAAAATGAAATGAATAAATCTGTTGTTTCTCAGCTTGGCATAATCCTACCATGCATACACATAAAACAAACCCTCCTGACAAATACCTGATAAAGAAAAAAAGTCTAGGTAAAGGGACACCAGTGATCCTGAGGTAAAACCAATCACAGTTTCTTCTCTTTTTTATTTTTTTAATAATACATATCCATTGTATGCTACCTTTTGATATGTAAAAACATAAAAATTAAATGCAGCCTGTTGCTGGTTTCATTTTCCTTTAAAATGAATGATAGCCAGTTCACATTCTTAAAAGCACAAATAATATTTTCTGGAAATCAGAGAGGGAAAAGAATTAATTTCAAATGTTTCTTGTTAGCACACTAGCAGATCTTATCTTTTTATTATACTAAGCAATTTGAATCCTCCAAAGTATTTCAGCACCACATCCCAACAGATATTGTTGAGAAGCAGGTACCTAAAATGGATTAGGGGCTGCTGAGAGGATCTGAGGCTTTCAGGTCTGTCTTCTTCCAGAGCTGATCAGGGCCAGCTTTCAGGGTGTTGGGTCAAGGGCAAGGTTGTTGCCTAATCCCCACAGGGTGACTGTATTGACCAAAACAGTAATACAGGAATGCTTTGGGTAGGGACAACGGTAAAAGGTGCACCTGTAAAGTCTGGTGGAGGAGCAGGGTGATGCTCTACCTGCTTAACCACACGCACTGACCCTTCTCCTTAGGAGTAGTGTAGGGCCATGTCCGAGAGCAAACCACTGCCTGCCCACCCTCCTGACAGCACGTGCTGGAGTCTAACCAATAAGCCAGATGGAGAAATCAGAGCATGCCCCACGTTTTGCATTCCCTCTGGGTTGCCATGCCTGATAGAAGGGCTCAGCAACCTCTTCGTATGCTCTCTGCCTTGCAGCGGGGTCTTGGGACTCTCAAAAGGGGGAAGGAGTATGACTGAGTGCATGGAGATTTTGCTCAGAGGCAATATGACAACGGCAGATGCCATACATGTAGTAACCACTAAAATCAATACTGCCATTCTGCTTGAATTACACTAAGTCTTCATAAAAGCGGGGTCCAAATTCTCAGAGGGTTGAAAGAAGGAAGGATGAAGTATAAAAAAAGGAGAAAAAAATAAGAAAATGGGTAGTAACACCTGAGATGCCAATGAGCTAATGCATGTAAGCTGTATCATCCAGCTAGGGGCTTCACTGACTACCAATTTATCTTTCAGGAAACAGCTGACTTCACAAAGAGGAGCTGTTCATTTTATGCGTCTTCAGTATTTATCTGACCAACTGAAAAATTTTAGCTGACTGCACGGTGAATGGGAGCTATACCCAGGGCGCCAATGCTACGATTTCCCCTCTGCAAAGTTACAGTGGGTGAGGTGTAGCAAGTCCAATCTTCCAAAGACAAAGATGAAAATCAATTTCCTGAGATCATCTCTTTGAAAGTCTTTTTGCTGGATTTAAAGTATAAGCTACTGGTAGGATTTTATTTGGAAAAAAAAAAAAAAAAAAGACAATTTTGCAAATTTATACTGACAAGTAGGTGTTTGTTATCACTTAGATTTTGTAAAATGCCATAGTTTTATTTTTGGTTGTTTTATGGGTTCTGTTATCGAAGGAAGTCGTGGCCACTTCTCTACAAAACCAAATGGATGGTCTCTGTCTTGTAGGTGGGGAGCTTGAGATCATGAAATGCCAGTTCCCATAAAGGTGCTCAACACCGTGAGCTCTGTCATCACTTGATAGAATTTGAGATGGGGAAAGAGTTGATAGCATCATGGGCTGAGGAGCCCATAATTCTCAGCACAAGATACTTGGAGAGTTTTCACACTGTTAAATTCAATTGTGCTTATTTGGTATCTGAGTATGACCCATTTGATTCTCAACACAGAAGGACACCACAATGTTCTCAGCAGCAAAAATTGTTCTGCAGTCTAAAAGCACATTTTTCAGTGCTTACGGAGACATGAAAAGATACAGTTGTCCAGTCTAATACATCTCCAAATACCTTCAACCAGACAGTCATAAATAAGAAGACTGAAGGTTTCCATTCCTGGCTCAGCAATTTTCTGCAACGTTTTTACCAACACACATATTCGTACCACACCTCACTGTACAGAAATGTTGTTCAACTCTACACACCACCAGCACACCTTTCTTGCATACTCATGACTGAGAAAACATCCCTGGTGTGGTCAGCTTTCCATGTGTGGTGTAACAATTTCAGTCCCAGCAGTGCTCAGATGCTGGTCATGGTCAGGGACTTGCTACCAATAGCGCTCATCGAAGCTTAACAGCCATTCGCTGCGAGACCACAGAGCACCTATTAAGAACATTTTGAAGATTAGGAGAACAAAGAGATGACAACAAATGGGCAGGAAGAAACCCATCATGACCCCCAAATGCCACCATCTTTAAAACAATACGACCTTGAGGAGACATCATCCTTTCTGGAAATTCATTTTTCTAGACACGATATGGGCCACATGAGAGCTGGGTACATACCAACTAGCACAGACTTCCTCTGAAGTTAGACTTAGTGCTACCCAGATTTCTCCATGACCTCCATAAATAGGTCAGGTCTACTAACTATGCACAGGGAGCAGGACTGGTCCAGATCTATCCCCAGTGCAGACAGCGAGAAAGGAGCTCTGTATGGACACTGCCCAGAAGATCCATGCCAGCATTTCAATACTCTGTGAAGACAGGACTGAAAGCTATTGTGAGTTTCTATCCACATAGTCCTCCCACTCCTCTGCCCCCTGAAGAAAGAAAGAATCGGAATACATCCCGGCCTTAGCAGGAGCTACTTATATCCTGTAGTAGGAGGCTTTACCAGCTTCGCTTAGTTTTTAAGTGATATAACACAAATCTGTCACCACAGATGGTTTAGCTGATAGCATCTGTGGCTGAAGTGCCGAGAAAGGAAGCCATACTTCTTACCACGGTGTATAAAAAGAAAACTCTCCTGCAGTAATATTTCACCACTGACAGCCTAGCATCTTGGTTAAAAAAAGAAACACTCATGTATCCTAATATTCTGCCTTCCTAAATAATAG
Source organism: Oxyura jamaicensis (assembly GCF_011077185.1). Lineage (NCBI taxonomy): Eukaryota > Metazoa > Chordata > Aves > Anseriformes > Anatidae > Oxyura > Oxyura jamaicensis. The sequence continues at coordinate 16,301,268 of NC_048904.1, read as the reverse complement.
AAATCAATCTCTATGTTTGCAGCCTGTCTACTCAATACTTCCCCTATAAAGCTAACTTATATTCCATTTCTGTGTCTAGGATAATGCTTAATGGAAGGCTAATCAACACATTATAGTCCTGATTTTCTATGTGTTACAAAGATTCCTCTATCTTTGTTCACAAAAAAGGAGGCAGCTTGCAAAGCTATTATTCAGCTCCAGCTTCAGAGCACACACTATTCCTTCTGCTATTATTTTGCAAAGGTTCAACTTCTATGCACAGATACATGCAGAATTCACCTCGTGGATTTCTCCTCCTTATCTATAATCACAGCCATATAATTTATCCCACATCCACGACTACATTGCCTGCCTGCTAATACATTTCCCTGCAATTTGTTTGAACATATCAATGTATCAGACATTTCTTTCCTCAGCAGGCTCAGTCAGTCATTTTTAGCAAAACAAGAGTCCCTAAAGTTATCAGAACATGGTTTTTTTCATTTTCATTAAATGTGGAAAGCCTCTTCACCAATTAATCTTATCCAAGCCACGGAAGTGCCTGGGCATAGCTCTTGGCCAGTAAAAGCTTTTCTAGAAGTACAAATGTATCAGTGTAAAAGTCCATTATCTCACATCCCTTCAAAGTTATAAGCAAAGGCTCTTTCCCTCAGAAAAGACTGCACAAGCATAAATTCAGCATGACCTGAAAATCCAGCCCAGCAAGTCAAATTTCTTTACTAGATATTCCATATGCATTTAGATTTCTAAAGTACGAGTCTGCAAGATAAATGTCATGGCTCCTTTTGCATTCTAATAGACACTTGGAAACTAGGATCAGTTTTAATTGCCTAATAAATGACAAAATTTCACTTATGTGCTACCTAACTCTGGGTGTGGGCTACAAATATAACAAAACATATGTAGACAGCAGACCTTGCAGTTACATAGTGATGGAGATTAAACAAACATGCCTTGAGAAAATCATGAAGCTGTAATCTGCTCATATACTTTCCATAGCCAGAAACAATTTGACAGGAGCATGTGTTAGGTTTACTGCATTTAACAGGCAGCTTTAACTTTACAGGATATTAACATGCACAAAGTCCTGCCTTTTTTTTTTTTTTTTTTTAAACACCTTTAAGTCTCAAAATTTAAGCTGGACTCCTGATAAATTAGTTTTTCCCTAATTTCACTAGATGTTAATTGTGACAGCAAGATAACATGGTATGGTACGAAAAGGGTTCTCTTGACAGTTGAACAACTGAGAGATGTATTTGCCATCTTATTTTAAATAATGCCACCTTTCAAGAAGCTGCATTTGCCAAATACAAACAGACAGCTTTACAGGGAAAGAAAGAAAAACTAACCTACAGAAACCTATAGAAAAGGTGGTGCATATCATGATCCTTGACCAAGGTAGATACAACAAACTTTTCTCTTTTGTTCTTGCAGCCATGGAAATCAAGACTTGTTTTCCTTAGTCCCTGAGACTGGACTTGACACGCTGATTTCTTCATTACTTGGATAGCCACGCTGTAGGGTCAGATGAAATTAGGAAGTGCGATGCCCATAATACAGTGGAGCACAAGATCTAGTGCAAGTAGAAACTGCTTGACTACAAGGATTTATGTCAGGAAAGTTTCTGTAAGGTCTCTAAAGGGACTCTTTCATAAACAATAATCACAGAAAATGACTGAGAAGAATGCTAAAGTTGCAAAGTCAAGTCCTCAGAAAGCAGGATCCAATCTACTGTTAGGTCTAATCCTCCACCATTAATCCTGTGCATTACAGCAGGAGTTGTACATAACTCCCTGCTCCTCAGGACCCTGCCCAAATCAGTATGTAGTTCAGCTGGCAATGCAGACCATGCAACATTTATTCTTCCCTTCAGCATTCAATGTGTGGTCCCACTGCTTCAGTCTTTGCTCAAAATCCAAATCCAGCAATAAATGAAACCATAAACTTGCTGAATTCCCCACCAAAGAATACTTCATTCACTATCCTACTTACAGAAGCAAGGAGATGGGTGTCCTGAGGAAAATACAAAGACTGAAGGAGCCATGCCTCAGGGAAAGAAGCAAGCTCGGGAGGCTCATGGAAAAGATGTCACTTTGTTTAAAATCTTCACGGTATGGACGAACGGGATAAATGGATGTTTTAAGACCTAGCAGTAATAAAAAACAACAGCATCAATCATTTTATTGCTGCTGCAAAAAGGTATTTCTCTTTGCCAGGCAGGGAAACTGGTGCTGATTGAAATGCATTGCCCGTGGAAATTGTGCACCCTCAGCAAAGGCTGTCCACGGATCGCAGCGGGGATCCCACGTGCGCCCCAGCTTTCTCTGCTTGTTCACCAGACACTGGTAAGCAATGCACATTGGTCCATGGAAACACATTAAGCCATAAAATGCAGAGGGCTTATTTTTAAATTATTATTAAATGGTTAGTAAATAAGGCTAACGCTTCAGAGACTCCTCTGCAATTTTTGGTTGGCTAAAGGACCTGCACAGGTAATGATGAGTGGTACCAAATCATACCCATTTTAACCCATTAAATATAAAGATATGAATTTGCTACTCAGAGAGTACTTTGAGAATTAGGGTACTTCTCAATTAAGCAGAAGAGCCCAAATTTCTGTGATGGAAGTGAGCTATTTTTTATCTTTTATTTTGTCTATAGAGTGCTCCCTATCCTTTTCAGCAGGAATCCAGGGCTATTTGTTTTCAAGATAGCTCTTTGGAATTAATTACCCTAATGTTAGGCTAAGTGACGTAACAGGTAGTGCAGAACCAAGGCTAACAAGAAATGTTGTCTCTCAGCTTTTCAGAGTCAAGTTATTCTCCCAACATGACAGACAGCATACTATTTCATCACTATTTTTGCCAAGATGTATTTTAAAAAATCCTAGATTTTCACTTCTAGTTGTTTCTTTTTTTTTTCTTTTTTTTCTTTCTTTCTTTAACTGCTGGCTTAATTCTTTTAATGTCTATATATGTATATATATAATCAAACCGGTTCAAGCCAGATACATGTAACAAAAACTTAATAGATGCATCTTGTTTAAATTCAGTTAGTGTTTCTTCCATCTGATGGCACTGTATCAAACATGACAGCTGCTCTTCCGTGCCTGATGTCCAGCCCACCTGAGGTACGGCTGCTACATCTACTGAGTTTGTGTGTTGTTTTGGTGATCATCAGAACCGGCAGAAAGTTAAACGCCCCACCACAGTGTTAATTATTAAGTGGTTTCCTGAAATAGCACAGCCGAAATGACATTTGTAAAGTGGCCATTGATGTTTTAACTGAAAGATACTTGTTTAGATACTAGTTTATGAACCACCCTCCCTAGTTTGACTGCTGCAGAACAGCAAAAGGCAGTGCTTTATAGTGTACCAGTACACCTGTGGATGCTGCCTGTTGAGCCCTCTTTTTGCTGTTGAGTGCTGCCAAGAAAAGACAACCGAGCAGCACCTGCTGACATGCATGGGCAATGTGGCTTCAGGCACAGCAATAAATCACGTTAAATGAGAAATGAGAAAGATGGTTTACGATGCTCTGTATCCTCCAGGAAATTCTTCCCATCTTCTGCCATGTTTTGTTGCCACCTCAGTTCTGCATATAAAACTCTTTATTGGGTCATAATATAGACTGGATCTCTAAAGGAGAGGGTGAGAACAGCAAATAACCCGAGGGGTGAGAGCAGCAACAGAAGGCAAGACTGAAGGCCAGCATCAGTCATCCCAGGTTTGCTAAAAATCAGCTAAAAATCATCAGCATTCAATGAGCTTCACAAAGTAGAGCGATGATTTTAAAATTAGTCATAACCTGCAAAAACTTCCCGAAGCAACCCGGGGAAGTGACAAAAGAGCTCTCACATTGTATGTAGCCCTGCTGAAATCTATTAGATAACTTTTGTATGTCGTGTTATGTGGGTTTTCAGGTGAAACAAATGTAACTTGGCCTTATGTATCAGCTTTAAAAAGGCACATGTGAAAACCTGCCAGCAAAGCTGTCAGTGAGCAGCGTTTCCAATTCATGTTAGAGGACAGGTGAACTTTTCTGCCAGCTTGCATATTCATGTCTTCAGTAGAAAGGGGGGAGCCCCATTTTGCCCCATTAGCTTTTGTAAAGTGGCACAGGATAAGGAATTTAACACAAAATAACACATCCAGCATACAATAATAACCCTGCATTTGGAAATGAATCAAGGAAAGAAAAAAAAAGAATGAACGTATTATTCCAAATGAATGTATTATTGCAAAAGATAGAGGCCTCCAAGAACAGAAAACCATAAAGAGATGATTTCTATGAAACCCTTGATCTTGCAGTTTTGTTGGCAACCATGCTTGCCTGATTAAAACGAAAAGAGAAAATTAAGTCTAAAATAATTGGATGTATTTATTTGAAAATTGTATGGATGTGTTTTCTAATCTCGGGGGGGGGGGAGGGGGGGAGGGGGGGAGCATGCTGACTGATGACCAGTGAGATGAGTTCAATGCGAGAGAAAAATCCAGCCACAAAATATTTTCTCCCTTTATTTCATGGGATGAAAGTGCAAAACAAAGCAGCTAACAAGCCCTGACCTTCAGCCAAGCCATCTGATGAGAACACAGTTGTGAGAACAGAAGTAGGACAATTAATTGCCAGACTGAAAGCAGACTGTGGCTGGGAAAAGTGGGGAGAAGAAAGTTTGTGTTAAGGAACTGTCAGGGTGGATGTGGGATGATTGATCAAGTCAGTGCCATAATGTCTCAGAGGCTCAGGAAGGGGACGTGGAAAGACAAGGTAGTGAATTTATTTTTAACTGTACATGCCTTTTTTTTTTTTTTTTCCCCTCCTAGGACAGAGAAAAAGTGGGGATGTGAATGTAGGAAAGGACATCTTCAGCCAAAACCTATATCCTTCTGTTTCTGTCTGATCCTTTCCCTCTCCATTTTAAGGGAGAGAAAAAATTAAACATACAATCCTAACATGTCCTTTTTTAAAAATAGGTGAAGACAAGACTTATTTGAAGCAGTTGCCATGGAGAAACTGTTCAACTGAAGAATAATTACTAGGGCAAAATCACATACAATATGGGGATTGATCCTTCAGCTCTTACCCATGCAAAACTCCCACTGAAGTCAACTTGTTATCACACATTTTTAGAAAGCCAGGAAGAGAAAAAGAACTCGTACTTTACTCCTACTAAAAGAAAAAAAAAAAATAAATAAAAAATTGTTTGCGTAACACAGCAGAAAGGATAGGCTTTTTCAGCAAAATTCCCCCTCCCCACCCCCTTTTTTTTTCAGGCCACCTTGTAGCACAGGTGGGATGTTCTCACTCTACGATCAAAGAAGCTAATTAATGAGCAGTAATATATATATACTTTTAAATGCATAGTATGCTGTTTCCCATACTACCAGAAATATTGCAGTATGTGTGCTTAAAACAAGATGAGATCCCTCTTTTTCTTTTTTTTTAATCAAAAATAATAATTGCAAATCCGAAGAGTCAGTTAGGCAGGTTCCAATAGACTGCCTATCGATGCTGATTGGCAGAAAGAAACAACATTTCTTTGTCCTGAACATAACCAACTTCCAAGTGAGTTCTGTTTTTTGCTGTTTTAGTTTGTTTGTTTTTCCCAAATAATAGTGGTTACACAACTAAGATTCCTAATGCTTTTAACTGGAGCTTGCACAGAAACCTCAGCAAATGAATTCCCGCTTCATCTGCATTGCCTCCTCTACCCTTCAACCTACCCAGCCTCAGAGCAAAGCCCTGAGCCTGGGAACATTCTCCTCCCAGCCCTGAAGGGAATACTTGCTGAGCGTGCTGCTTTTACATTTCTCTAAAGCTTCCCATGCCTCGGTTGTTTAATAATATGCTATATCATCATCTTGCCGAAAGTGCATGCCACTCCATCCCTTTTCAGATTCCGTGGTGCCAAAGAGACACGTCCCTGCTAGAGATCTGCTGTCTGTTATTCTGCAGAATAGCAGCTGCCACACAGCCCACAGACAAAGTAATCCCACTGGGCTGGGCATCTCTGCCTTTTTGTTTGAACATAGTGCTGGGATGTTGCTCTGTGATGCCACAGGTCTGGCAGATGATGGGATGTCCCTCTGTGGAGGACTTGAGCAACCCAGCACAGTGTGAGCTGCAGCTTGCTCACAAGGTGGACATGCCTGCCTAAGTTTGCTGCCTGTTACAAAAAGCACATCGTGGCAGAAACACGATAAACTAGAAGTAGTCACCCTCATTCTGGAAGGCATGGGGGTATTTATGGTGGTACAATTAGAGCAGTATAATTACACTGGTGTAATTATGCCAGTAAATTTCCCCACGTGGCAAAGCCCTTAAGCCCCTTGGCTGTGATAGCTGCCAAATAGCCACAAACACTCAATGGCCTCTTCCCTAAACAGCAATAACCATTTATGAAACTTCTCTGGAAAATAAGGACAATACTTAGAGAACTGATGATCTTAAAACCACTCATATGGATCTTTCGGCTGTGTTTTCTTCTGTTAAACAGTCTACACAAGGACTGGATTGTGGTATATACCCTGTGATCGTATCACCTAATGAGGCTATTTCTCTTCTCCAATATTTATTTCAGAGGAACAAAAACATTATTACAAATTGGGATCAGGCTTCAATGAGCTGTGGTTTTCATCCTGCAATCTAATCCTATAAGAAGCATTGGGTGTAGAGGTTCCCAGCAGTGGTATGAAATCCAACGTTACCAAGTTCAGGGTTGCTGAGATCCATCAGCCACGTCCCCATTTGTCCAGCACTCACAGCACCTTTCCCACTTCGGATACAACAGATGCTTTCCCAGTGCAACGCACTGAAATGTTATGGGTGTCACATTGAGGGAAACCTCCAATAAACCAGGAAACCCCACAACCCAGGAACAAGAATAAGATTTTTTTTTTTTTCTTGAAGCACCCAAATTACCTTGTACAGCAAAGAGAACACATAATTAGAAAACTTAATTAAACCAATGGCAATGGTACTTATTTTAAAATCCTTAGTGCAGTTAGATCAGTAGACCTGCTTGGCAAAGCAGTAAATGCTTAGCTCTGAGGGAGGCATCAAGCCCATTCATCTGACCGTGCATGCGGACGGTGGCTGGGGTAATCCATCCGTCTGCAAAGGAGCAAATGTCTTACAGGTGTCTTCTCTATTCCCCTCACAACCAGAGTTATGGACAAAGCGGCAGCTGCCCTCTGCATCAAACTGAGTGATGTGAGAAACAAGCATCGCTGGCTCGAGCTAGACAAGGCAAAGCTGAGGGTGGGGGTACAAATATATATTTTAGCATTAGAAATGAAGGCATTGAATTCCATCAACAGCAATAAAAATCGAGTAAATCAGACTGATTTATACAGTTGTAGAATGTTAAAGGCATGGCTGCTGTCAGAGATGAGCCCTCAGCAGTACCAGAAACTCAGTGAAACACTATTAGAGCTGCAGTGGGATGGTGAAGTTAAAGAAAACCATCAGTAGGGCAGTGTCTGAGCTGAAAACAGATAAGGGATTTTAAAAAAAGAAAACGTAGGCTTAATAAGCTACATTTAAAACGAAGGAAATCAAGCCAGAGTGAAAAGAACTTACAAGTATTATTCAGTAATAGTTCTATAAAACGTTGGCACAGACACTGAGATGGCCATCCCAGCTTGAGCACACAAATGAAGGTGGAGATGACAGGGCAGGAGAGGTGATCAGGGGGGCAACTAGGCTAAAATCCACAATTCTGTGCTATTTCCACCATGCTATAACATAACTGCGTAGCGCTTCTAATGTAAACCGAAATAAACTGCTATGAACAGAAATAAGAGCTGCACACCCGCTTCCCCTAGTTTGGGTAGAAAGGTATAAATCTGCTTGTCAGCCACCACCCTAAAAAGAAACTAGAGTGGCAGGAAAAGGGAGAGGAGGAGGGTGAGGAAAGGAGGCTGGTTATAGCTGGGAGAGCAGCCACCAGCGGGGAAGGGAAGAACAGGAGTAGGTGAAGCACAAGGGCTTGCCTGCATGACAGTAAAGGATGGGAACCTGAGAAAGGAAAGGGAAAAGGTCCTAAGGGAAGGAGAAATGGCAGAGAGAGGTCTGGAAGAAGGGACAGAGAAAAATTTTGAAGAGTAAGGAAAACAGAACTGGCAAAAAAAAAAAAAAAAAAAGGCAGTGAGGGAAGGATTGAGCTTGGAGCTTCTCCTGGTGGCCTCCGGTGGAGTCACTTTGGAGGTATCACCAGAGGACTGAAGGTGATTTGATCCATACAGCAGTTCTGCCAACAGCCAGGACACTACAAAATGGCACAGAGGATATTGTGAAGCTCTCACATGAATTTTATACAGATTTAGGCTGATTTTATTTTTTTTAATGCAGGAAATAGAGAATAGCAGCTTGCAAGTTATTTTCTGGAATAACAGTAGTAAATACCCTCATGGGCTTAACTAAGAGTGCCAGAGACACAACATTTCAATGCTAGAAAGATGGCATTTAGGAAAGGACTTTTCTATTTAAAACTTTTTTTTTTTTTTTTTTTTTTTTTTTTTTCAGTGAATAACCACAATGAAAATGAAATGCATACATGCACTTACTGGTGTGGAAATAAGAGTATCAAGAAACACACATGGAAATGAACTGATAAGTTATACCCAATTAAGGATTTCTTGATTTGTGTTCTCCCATGATTTTCTGCTGACAAGTCTATAAAACCAATAGACAGAAACCAACTTGAAATACTGCTGATGAATTCCCAGAAGCCCAAATAGCACATTTCTCAAAGCTGATATCTAGCTAATAGAGACAGAGAAAAGCAATTAAATTAAAAAATAAAAGCAAACTCATTCCTCAAATGATGTATTTCTCACTTTAAAACATCTTTTCTCTGCTTCTACTGTCCTCTAGCAGCTCCTTTATGCCCACATCACTTTGGGTCACTAAAGCACAATGGGCCCTGATTCTTTTCAAGATCAGTCCTTGCCCAGGTTGGGAGCTCGGCACCACCTTTTGCTGTAAAGATCTGACTCCTCCAACCTGAGCATTTTAACTCTCCTCCCTCCCCTTCCCCAGGGACCACCTTTGGCATCTTTCACGAGTATTTCTGTCAAAGAGCACTTCTTGATGCTGCTCCTGCATACCAGCCGTCCCGTTAGCCCACAGAACTATCTCAGATTAATTTGTAGACGTACACTTGATTTTGAGGAAAGACAAGGAACTCAAGGCATGGCAGTAGGTTTGCTTCCATTTTCAGCATTATCTGTGCCAAAAATATTACTGCCATACTTGCTGTGTCTAATGCTCACAGCAGCATTTGGTTTGGGCCTTATGTCTCCTTAAGGAATGTTAATGTTCAGAGATAATTAACTTAGGGACCTTCTGACACTATTTGCAGCTGAAATGTTTCAGGTGTCTGATAGACCCTGTGAGTATAATGGGTAAGATGACCCATTCTTGGAGAAGTCTCTCCCACATTTACTTCTAAGGCATTTGCTTCAGATCATGCTTGGAAAGTCTCAGTGTTGCTGGATCAAGGAGCATTTCATCGCTTCTAAGCACATCGGTCATTTTGTTTGGAAATTTAGAAATAGAGGGAGCTGGGTACCAAGAATCCTATATAAAAGTGTGTTCCTGGAAGGACAAAATACTGGAACAGACACCTAAGCGTTCCCATTTAGGCAAGCTATTTCCATCATTATTGGCACTGTCTTACATTCTAATTATAGGGCAGAGAGAAGAAAATGTTGTAAAATGCTGATTTTACTGTTCTGCCAGATAACACTAAGAAAAATAACAATTCACATGTCAATCTTTGCTATTTCTCTTTCTTATTTCATGACAATGAATTACTGAGATCTGGCATAAGCAAGCAATTTAGTGCTTAATAAGTACTTAAGAGAATTAGGATCCTAATGACTACAACTGAACTACTCAACAGCCCCCTAAAATCAATGAAAGCATGGGAACAAATTGAAAGAGAAGCTGAATTATGTGTTCCAAAAAAACTCTTCTTCTCTCCGTTCTTTTAATTTGCGTTTAAAAGCTTGCTTTTTTAATTAGTTGTATACCCATGTTTTTGAAAATCAAATGTGACCATGCCCTTGGCTTTTTGCCAAGAATAGTGTGTTTTTTTTTTGTTGTTGTTGTTTTCGAACTAGCCAGTGCAAAGAATTGTGTAACAGGTTTGTTTTTTATTTATTTATATTATTTTTCATAGCTTTTCACCACTGAAAAACTGGCCCTGACTTATCATCCTGTTTGGGTATCAGAACTGCATAATGGGGGCTACTTGCAGCAGCCAAGGAAATGTAGCACTCTGCAGTCATGTTTCAATCTTTTCATTTCTCAGATTGCATTAGAATCTGCCAAAAGCTGTCCCATTGACAATACCAGCAGTTTTTTTTATTTTTTTATTTTTTTTTTAAGGGCTTGTCAAATATTTAAACATTAGTACTGTCAACATTAGTATTACCAACATATATTTCACCAAGACAATTAAAATGATCCTTCTGTTCTGAAAAATTCTTCTCCACCCCTCAATGTTATTTAAACAACTTCTGCAAGGCATATGTGAAGTTAGAGACTTAATCCTGAACAGTTTTTCAAAACACAGTATTATAGCCCATAGCTCTGTGAATAGAATGAGGCATATATAAGAAGTCTCTTTAATACATAGTTTCCATGTCAATCTAGTCCTGTAAAAATGCACAAATACGATTATCATGGGTAGCAGATTTTTATTTTATTTTTTTTTCATATCCCTTTTTGCATGAAAAATAACATCCTGGAACTCACGTGTAAGTTTCAGCTATATTTTGTCCTCATTTTCTCAAGACTTCCTTGAACCGTATTGCAGTAGACATTAAGGAGAATTATTTAGTTTCACTAGCTACAGCAAGGTCCAACTTTAGCTGCCGGAGCCATGAAAAAAGTGCCCAAAGCCAATTGGAGCTACAGGCAGTACATGCAAACCCATCCTGTTAATGTGACATGATTGAACTAATGGAAGATACAAGACCACACAGCATTCTTCTAGCTCAGAAAAAAATAAAACCAAATTAATTACTTAATGAGTAAGTGATGATTACACAAAATAAATGAAATTAGAGAAAGGCTTCCTAGAGCTCTCGGCCCCAAAGGTCTCTGATCTTCTAAGGAGCAGAGCAGTGTGACAGTCACCGCCTAGACCCCAAATCCCTAAGGAGAAGTTTGCAGTGCCACGTGCAGAAATGCAGCACACTGAGTGTTGGGAAGTATTTAAAATTGCTCTGAGAATCAATGTATGAGAAAGCCTGAGGACTGTCGAAAGTAGAGGACCCTGAGATTACAGAAGTGGATTCTGGTCCTTGTCTCATTGCAGTGCTTTTGAAATAATTTGGGACTTACTCAACATGGGACTTACCACAGATATATGAAAGTGCCCGTATTTGTCAGGAATGAAGGGAGGATGGTGAGAAGTTTTTGTAACTTCCCAAAGGACCAGACTGAGGATTTGAAGACAGGAGTTCCTAGCACTTGCTGCTCTAGGTTTTGATGCCAACACACAAGCAGTTGCTTGACCTTTGTGTGTTCACAGATACCTCCCAAATTTCATAAGAAAGCAGCATAAAACTTACAGCCCAAGAAAAGTGAGCTCCCTTACATTTTAAAGAGAATGCAATCCTTAAGTTCTCAAAAGGAAAATAAAAAATAAATAAAAAAAAATCCAAACAAAATCTGAGCTCTAAAGGCCACCGTATAGTTGCAAAGTGCCAAGAAGGCCAATGTTGTACATTCCAAAGACCAAAGCAATAAGTGCTGCTTAAATTAAATACACAACCAGACTCTCACAGCTATCAAAAGCTGCTTATTAAATTAAATAAACAAAAGCTGATTAATAAGACACTTGATGTTAAATGGTTACCCTCCTGCTTGCTCTGCAACGTTCATTCTACAACAATAAATGAAAACTCATCATGTCTAAGCATGTCTAAATCTGGGCTATAAAGATTCTTAATATATTCCTGCAGTGAGGCAGACTGAACAAAGAATTACTGACATGAAAGAATGATACAGCATATACTAATGGAAAATTTGAAGCACTGTCGCAATTAACACGATGTCTATTCAACTCTCTGTTAGGAAATAATGAAATTTGTTAGAAGTTTTCCTTTGTGGCTGAGATGAAATAGGATTCAAGGGACATAGAGGATAAAGAAGAGTTTTGCAGTGGTTATAACACTGAACAAAACCTACAAAGGCTACGAAGTACACACACACACAAAGGTTGCTTCCTGTCCCACACAAAGGTGTAGTTGAGGACCCCAGTCCCAGCCTGGCCTGACCTAGCCAGATATGTGGCCGGTGCAAACAGCTGGACAAAAAGATCTGGTGAGAGAAATCCCAGCTGGAACAGAAAGCTGCAACAGTCCCTGTAGCTCCCAGGCACTGCAAGTAAATTGGGTTACTCTTCTGTTCTCTACAGTAATATCCCCAGAAAGTTTTAAAGTCTTTGCACAGCCTGAATCCCACACAACCACCCACATCAGGGTGTGGAGCCATGGCAGAGTGCTTCTCTACCAAAATTTCAATCAACTTGGTGGGCATAGATTGAAAACCGTGTTTCAGGATGGCTTCATGTGGAAAAAATATTTCTACAATGAGGATTAAGATCATGTGTGCAAGATGCCAAACTTTCCCAGGTTGAAAAGAAACTACGGACCCTTCAGCCTTTTCTCTTCAAGAGCATTCACTTGAGTTGAACAAACTCAATGAAATGTGCATGTTGCATAAACCAAACAAACAGAAACACACAGGCACACTGCAGCTCACACTTCCCTTCCCAAGGAGAAGGTGAGAACAAAAATACATAGCAAATGTTAACAACATTGCATAATGCAGTGAAAGGTGTGTGGTGCAGATGTTTGCCTACAAAAACCTCTAGACAATAGGAAGAACGACATAGGAGGCAGTCAGTGCTGAATCTTCCTCTACCCTAAGATCAGTTCTTTGCTTTTTGGATAGTTAAATGAAGAATTTTCTAGACCTTTAGCTCAAAAATAATTGTTTTGGGGCTTGTCATCACAGGAAAATTACTGAGAAATAAATTATAAGTGTAGTCTGCCCTAGCTACTCTATAACAACTCTATGAGGACACCCAGGGCACAGTATGCATTGGGCAGAATATTAAACGCACATATATTACAAAATCAAATACAGAAAATTATCTGGAATAAAGGTTCCCAGATCAAGCAGCAGCGATGGGTAGAAAGAGCACGGAGATTTGGCAAAACAAACCACTTCTCTTAATGTTAAATAATGAGGTTGTGTAAGATAAATAACAAAGTTATTAGAATGAAAGGTTAATTAAATATACAGACAGTTGTTTGTTGATTATTTCTGAATAAAGAAAAAAAAAGTACAAGACAGACCATTTATTTGTTCCTTTCAAAAGCATGTCCTCTGCAATTCAAATTGATGCTTGTCTTGACCTGTGAAAAAGAGGGGTTTCTAAATATTGCCTTTGTATCAGCCATCATTCAGCTAGTTAACAATAAGAAAAACACATTCAACAGTACAGCCTAATTTCTAAGGAACCAACAAATAACCATAAGACATCTGACAAACTTTATATGTTTATTACAACTGGTAGGTGGAAAGATTCACCTGCCATCTATTTCAGTGCAGTGCTCCTAAAAGCTTGTACCCTAGGGCTGAAGTAAAGGTAAAACAACATTATCCACTTAAAGCCATGAAGCAGAGGAGTTCCATGGGACTAAATCAGAAACATACCTCCCTTGTCAGCAAGCATGAAGAATAGTTGTAACTGTATGCAGACTGTGCATTGGAGGGCTATATATTAAAATTTGGGTCTGATTCAAGGAGAAAAAATTGAGGGCCAGTTATCTATTCTTAGCAAGCACTAAACAGAAGAAAATTGTGGGAGGTCTCATTTTCCTCAGGGTAAATATTGGAAAATACTCCTGTCCTGAGGTGGAAGTTGTCTGGAGGAGGAGGACAAATGGGACTGAGCCCTGTGTGAGATGTTACGTGTAGCCTATGTACTGTGTACGCAATACTTTGGCTGTGAATCCAGCCGCCAGGAAGTATGTTCACTTGATTATGACTGCATGCTCTTGAGCATGCTAATGTTCATAACAAAGTTCATAATAACGTTCATAATACATTTTTCCCATAGATATAAGACCGAAAGAGGTATTCTTCCTTCATTAAAAGTAGTTCACATCCAATTAAATATCGGTATTCCAAGGGAGTTTCAAACTGGGGCTTGCATGTGGTTTGATATCCCAGGCTCTACACCGAGAGGCTGAAGAGCAGCTTGCTCTCCTTCTGCATGAATCACATCCTCAGGCATTCCTCTGAAGAGGAAAAAGCCCTGTGCTAATTTCCAGTAGTATGGTCCTACTCTATTCCCCCTCCTTCCCCTTTTAGATTAAGCTTTTAGAGTTATAATAGATCTTGCATCATCAGATTGGCTTTAATGTTTAAAAGAAAAGCTAATTATATGCTGTTTGGTGATGGTAGAAAAAACACATACACACAAAAATCAAAAATGTTTTATCTTATTTTTCCTTTGAACCCTCACGGCGCGAGGAAATCCATGGCTGAGAGCTTTGGGCTACAAAAACACGGGGTGAAATGGGTGCCTGTACAGACCGCAGGCATTAGGCTCACGCACAGCTTTCTAAGGATTTATGCAGTACCACAGGTAGCTTTCATCTAGCAGCAGACGGGATGCAAAAACAACGTGTCCCAGCATTGCCCTGACAGAGGCTGGTGCAGCTCATCCCACGCTACTTTTCTTGGAAGCAGCTGTACACCACAGGGCAGCAGTGCTTCACATCAGGAAAATCTGCAAACCCCATTTGGGAGCACAGCTCACTAGTGTCTGGGAAGCAAACCTGGACAACTCAAGGCCTGGGGTCTGCTCAGCGAGAGAAGGTCTCTTGTACATCTTTAAAACCTAGCTCTGGTTCTGCCATGATGAGGGTCTGGGCTGGAATAGCTCGCACAACCCAAGAGGCTCTCTTACACAGTCTGGAAAGGATTTGATTTTAAAGGGTTTGTGCCAATCGAGTAAAGGCTTACACCCATTAGTTCACATGAAATTTCTTTGGAACTCTGGAAAATATGAAAAACAAAGTCTCTGCCAGCATCCTGGGGGTTTTATTTAGAGTGCTGAGGAATCAAACTGGGCAGCCTGTGGGAGTTCAGCACTGTGGGGGAAACTCCTCTCATCCAAGTGCCAATGTTTTCGAAACCGGAGCCAAAGACAGAGCACTTAATTGTGCATCCACCAAATATTGTTTCCCTGAATTTCAGGTTTTATACTGCAGTGGCCACTAAAACCGGATTCAGACATACTTGTTTCTGACACAGCACAGTCTGCTGAGTCACCCTGGCTAGACTTTGAGTTTGCTTCTCCATCCAGTGATGTGGCCAGCCATGAACTCATCTCTGCAAAGAATTCACTGCACCTCCTCGATATCCATACAAATGCACCACAGAGTTTACATACTGCTCAAATTCTTATCTATTCCTAAAAAAAATGGCTAGATAAGGAAGATAATACAGGTCCATTATACACAAAAACACAGGCATAAACACACACCTCAGTAGCCATAACATTTTTTCCTACATTTGATCTGAAGGATAAAGAGACAGATGTAGAAAGAACAAAGGGAACAATGCCAAAAGTAAATCTTTCTTAAATACGGCACAAACAGATGCACTGCTTTGGCACAGGTGTCTCTAAATTTAGCTTGGGTGCATTTTGTATATTGATTTTGTAATTCCCTATAACTCCCTATCCAAAGGCAGACAGGGAAAGTTACTTTCTAGGAGAGATTTAAATGAATTAAGGGAGTTGCTGGGGGAACTGAGGTACCGTGCAGTTCGATAGCAAGCACTTGCGAGCAAGGACAGGCTAGCGTAGATCAGCAGCTTTCACCATGACATAAAGTAAAGAGCACAGACAAACCTCCTCAGAGCTGAACTCAACTACCCCCACAAAAAAATGACTCCAGCCTCCCAGGGGAATGAGACATAACCACACCAAGCAGCTTAAGTGCCTGTTTGTGTAAAAGGATGACATCCCAGAGCCGTATAAATCCTGCTTGCCCGCTTGCTTCTCATTTACCAGGTGATTTACCGTAGCAAATTGCAGCCTGACTACCTGCTCTCTGCCACTCTGGGTGGTTAATACCCCTGTGTTGGGCTTTATTGCTCACACTGGGCACCCAGACCAATTCAGGTGCACCCCACACCTCCCTGAGGCACCCCTTTGCCTCCTTTCAATGTGTGAACACCTCACACACCACCGAACAATTATTCAGCTGCTCATCTGCTTCTCCCTGTCCCTCTGAAGCACCCAGAAATGTAAAGAGGGCAAACAAACTCATTCAAAAGCCCAGACACATGAAAGTCTGTCTCAGGCTTCTGTGATGCCAGGCAGCAGTTCCCAGGCATGAAGAGGCTAAGAAGCCTCCTCAGATCGAACCCTACAAACTGAACTTCTGAGCTGAAAGGCATCCTGAGTGCTTGGCTTCTCTCAAAGCACTAGTATTACATTGCCTGTCCTAATAACCCCGTAATCCTGCCCACTCCAGGAATGCTTGTTTGAAATGGCTGGAGTATGAGAAGCATTTCTGCCCCTTCCTGATGGATGCACAGCAAAGGATACGGCTGACTTCCAGTGGCACAAACACACCTTGTCACTGCCTTCAGCAGGTGACCCAGAACACACCTCAGGAGCAGGGCTGCTGAGCAAGGACGTGTCACATTTCCACAGCAATTTTTCCAAAAACTACTCCGCTTAGTGAAACAAAACTTCCAGAAGCTTACAACACCAGGTGCCTACTGCTTAGTTTTTTATTATTATTATTTTTTATTTTTTTTAACTATTCTAAAACTCCAAAAGCTAAAGATTTAATTACTAGCTCCTTTTTAAATAATAGATCATTTAAGAAGCTGTACTGTTAACATACGTACACATAAGTGGAAAGCATTTATGCGGTGTCATGCCTGTGTAGGGAGAAAAAGTGGATATTAACCTATGCTGCTAGTTACGAGGGAAAAAAATTACCTCAACTCATTATTTGACTGATAGAAGCAAATTAGCAGGAGGTTAAGATGCCGGGTTATAATGTCATCTTCTAGCAAGAAAAGTACTCAGAAAAGGCAGGTTTCCCAATCAAAGACTTCAAACGTTTATTTCAGAAGCTGACATATTTCTAAACAGCTCTGTCAGGAGGAAGTTTCTTAGCAAGTGCACATAATTTGTATTATTCTCACAGAGCTGACTGACTAATTGCACAGGTTGAGCTGGGTTTCAGGAGTGAAATCCATTTGGCTTTAGCATGCCTGGCTCCCAGCAAGCCCTCTTCTCCCCAGGTACCTTCCTATGGGCAGGGAGCAGCTCCTACCCCAGCAGCACAGCACCGCTGGCCAGCAGCAGAAATGCATACCCAGGAGCAGAGGGAGCATCACTGAAATTTATGCAACACCTTCCCCACCCCAGCTAGACCAAAGCTGGCAAGTCCACCGTTACCAGGATTAGGATTGCATCTTTTCGGCAGCCTGTGACGTACCCTCAGTGACACAGCAGCATCCCTTCGTGCTGAGATATTTTTGTCTGTCCCTAAGGAGAGAGGGTGCTGGGAGAGGAAGGGCATGTGCCTCACCTGCACTCTGCTTGTACTGCACAGCAGGGAGGAAAGAGTGGAAAAATGGGTCTTGCCTGGGGAGCAGAGCGGGAGCAAGGCTGAGAAGAGTGCACAAAGCTAGAAGGTGGCCTGAAATCCCTTTAGAAAGGCTCTGTTTTCCCCAGAAGTTTAATTTCATCTCTCACGCACAAAGCACTTTGGAAAGAAGCCCTCCCTTTCCATCCCAGGTCTCCACATGGCCTCACCAGATCCACGTGCCTCCGCGCATCTGCCTGCCGCCTCGGGCTCTCTGAGGAGAGACTGGGACACAGAAACCCCGGGGTGAGGGAGAGGGGAGAGCAGCTGGAGGTAAGCACACGGTGCAGAAATTACTTTAATATCATTTGTGAAAGAGGTGATGTTAGGTCCACTAATACTGATAAATACTGGTTAATTGTACAACTCTTCTCTATACCTATTTGGAATAAAATTTAGGACTCAGATGTTAGGCTTATTTTAAACAAAAATATCTGCAAGGAAATTTGAAAAAAAAAAAAAATGGTCCTTTGGATAACGGGAACTTTTCACTCCCACTGCATAACCCGAGCTGAAGTGGGACTACAGTAGTCCTCTGTGGTTGAGAAAACCACCAACAGCCCATCCCAACAGACACCAGAACGAAACAACCACATTTATTTTACATTTTATGATGTGTTATTTAGGTGAAATCTGATTGCAGTGCAGCCAAAGCCTTTTTAACCAGTGATTTCTACTGGGCCACTACCTCTGTAGAAATACACAGCATGGCCTGGGTGGTAAGCTTTTCAAAAATAACCAAAGCAAGGCCTATCACAATTTTCTGGGACATGACTTGCACCATCAAGCATGAAGGCATTCGAAGCTTAATTTCAAGTTGATGAACAAATCCAGAAACAATCCTAATTATTTTGCTTTTCAGTATACAGCACTAATGCAGTTTGCTGCAGTGGCCCCAGGCATGTTAAAAACATTTCCCCCATCCTCCTTCAGACAAAAAATAACAACACAGCATTTTGAAGGGAGAGATGGTTTCACCCCTATGTTATTACAGGGGATATACTTGAAGGTGTTCATGCCATGGCTTTCCTTTTTTGGATACAGAATTTGTCTTTTCCCTTTCATGTATCCTTTTCAGTATCGGTACTGGTCTTCCTAAGAGCACTGCTTCTTCCTGTGATTAGACAGTAGGAATAGTCCAGGTGTAATACTTTACAGCAATTTAATTTAATTTGAGTTCTTATGATGCTGCCTCTAGGGTGCTATGTCTTCTTTTCACTTCTCTATGTGTTGGATTGATTTATTTGCTTTTCTTTCTGCCATTGTGCCTTTTTTTTTTCTTTTTTTTTTTTTTTTTTTTTTCCCAGCCACATCCAGTCTCCCTTTTCCAGTCTTTTCATAACCAATGCCTATCTCAAGGCATATAGCCTTCCACACCTACCTGGAAGCCATATAGCCAGAAGCAATAACAGTGGGATGGCATATATCTTTTCAGCTAGACACATGGACAGGAGGTTCACAGGGTTTCTCATTCTCACAGCATGAGAAAACCTCAAAACATCTCAGAAATTTACCTTTACAGCATCTTGCAACAGTAAGATGCAGGGAGTCCTACTGACAAAGGAGAAGCTCAAGAATTAATACCCCAAGTGATCCCATGCCACTGGGGAAAAGTCTTGGGAGGAGTACTAAAACCCCGTAAAAAATGGATGGGGCATCTGTATCTGCAACTTAGTAAGCTGAATATGATCTTTTCATTTGTGGGAACAAATGGCAGAAAATACAAACATTTGAATCTGATTTGTGCACAGCACAATATGACCAAACCGAGTCCATCCAACCGGAATAAAGTTTACACAGTAGTATGATGAATGCACACGTACAAGTACATTTTAATTTTTGCCACTAGTCAAGTTCATTCATCATTTATTTTGCTTACAACTGCACATTTTCAATGTGCAGAACAATCCAATATTTTGAAATGAACATTTAGTGAAGCAAATCCTACAACAGGAATGTACTTTGAATTCAACACAGTAGCTCCATTTATAGTGAGTTCACCTGATGCTTGTTGGGAGATTCCTAGGTGTTTAGTTTTCATGACTGATATTTCAAACAGAAGTTGTGTTTTATTAAGCTGTACCCTTTGAGCACAGGAATCACTACAACTTGAAAGAAACATCATTTCCACTACTAGCGCCAGACTGTAAATTGCATTTAACTTTGAATCCAAAGTGAAAAACTCTGTAAGGATACAATGACTTATTAGCTTTATATGAACCCCCTCCATCTTGCATTATTTCTATTTTAGCATGAGAAACGTTGCTGTTACCTAACCTCACATCCTACACTGATACAATCTGTGAATGAACGTACTCGGTTTACCTTCAATTAGCAGATACCTTCATTAAGCCAACAATCTTAGAAGGTCTTCTGAATGGTAGCTCTCTTCCTTTGCAAAGATATTTGGTGAGATTCCTATGCAACTTTGTACAATAGATTGCTGTTCTCAGCTGGGGCTTCTGAGCCCAATTATTTAAGAATAACAATACACACCACATGTACACGCAGTGCTCACAATTAAAAATTTAGCATTTCTCCAACAGTTAGAGTTATTTGAGGTACCATTTGTTTGTGTATATGCCTGAATTAGCAAATAACTGTGGTGAGAATACAGCATCTGTAAACAAATTCTGAAATGTTAATGGTGGCCACTATATATATGCAAAAATATGGTGTGGTATAAATTTTTAATTGGCAGTCATCAGGGATGTCTCCATTGCAGATAGCAAACTCCCAAGGAACTTATCAAGGTCATCCCAAAGAAATGTTTGTGAAATCCTGAGAGTTCTTTAATCCACGCTGCCACATGTAATATATTGGAACATCAAAAAAAGTAAATAAATAAAATTAGAGTGTTTTAGGTTAACTGTGGTAAATTTCCTTTTTCTCTCAGCTACATACCTGGTCTAATTTAGTATCAGGGGTACATTTACACGCACCTTTGGAAAATGATTTTGTGCTATACTTTCCATGCATGAGTTATACTGGGGCAGGTAACACAATTCCACAGGACCTGACACCACGACATCTCATTCTGGGAAAGAGGGAACCCACTTTCCTCTGCTAATCCTGCAGGGTCACTGGCTGTTGGATCTCACCTCTCTAATAGATCCAAGACTGAATCCAGAACCAACCAATCTCACACCCTGGGTCAGAACCAATTCCACCCATGTACTACAGTGACAGAGCTGCTGGAGAGCTCTTCTACGGTGCCTTGCTTTAAATGTGGCAGCTACAGTGAGAGAGGCTGAGAGCATTGTGAATAGACAATAGGGAAGGTGACCAAAGGTACATTATGATCCCAATCCCTAATTGGTTTTGCAATTTATGCAGGACTATTATTTTGTGAATCATTTATGCATCAGATAAAGAGGGAGATGTTTTAAATTTACATATACATCAGTGTGGGTTTATATCAACACCTAGGTATCATATCATCAACATGTTGCTATAATTGAAACAAAGATCAGAATTACCAGGAAATTAAACGAAAATAGGTCTTTACACAAATGCTTAGGGAAGGCTGCAACAATCTTCATGTTTTCATCCTGACCAAAGACTTTGGAGTCAGACAAATGTAGTTCTGTATCTAACAGGCATGAAGGGGAGAGTTGCTGAATTTCTATCACATACAAGTACAAAGACATGAAATGACCACAATTCAAAAGCATGTAAAAGATTTCATAAGGTTTTGAACTCCAGATTAAAAGATGATATGATTAGACTTTAAGAGCTGATATTAACTATTTACCAGTATTAAAGGCCTCTTCATCCCTGAATAAGCAAATAGCACTGGCAGTTGTACATATCTATAAAAGCCTGCCAATCTTTTAGGGCTCCAAAGAAAAAAACACCCCAGGATTGCCTGAAAACATATCACTGTATTTTTTTTTCCCCAGAAGTTCAGAAGAGGAAAAGAAATTCAAATTAAACTCAAAACGCTACCACAAAAATACATCATTTTAGAGAGGCTTTGGAAAGACACATTTTTGTTTTCACAAAACATGTAAAGCAAACATTTATCTCTCCCAATGCAACAAATCCAGACAAAGGCACAATCCCTCTGGAAACAGACAGAATTTGGAATTTCTTTGAGCCTCAAACTAAAGGATCAGCTTTTTCCAACTAAATGGGGTTGTTTTAGGGGGTTCGTTTCACATCCTGCCATTCCACTCTGTGTAACTCTAATTCAAGCCTTGTACCACAACAGGTATCCAGCAGCAACTAAGTGGTGCCATTTGCACAACACAAATATTTCATACAGTTCTTAAAGCCATGAATGCCAAACTGGAAAACACATGCAAACATCAGAGAATCCCACCTCTAAAAAAACAAATGTAGCCTTGGGATTTGGTGGGTTATCCTGTCAAGGACACCCCTTTTCAGGCTGCAGATAAAATTCATGACAACCTCACAGTGGGATAGCATTCAATCATATTAGATTTTAACCTCATGTTTCTGGTAGGAAAGTAAAGCTCTTTCTGTGTCATTTAAAATAAGAGGTTCAAAAGGGCAGCAGAGGTGTTTGCTGTACCAGCTGTCAATGCCTCCACTCCGCTCTTCTCCTTCTGAGGGTGATGGAGATGTACAGTTTTTGGATTAGTTGCACCTTTTTTGAAATTGATTCGAGAAATGAAAATAAGACAAGAATATCAGCCACACACTAAGATTTCTGGGGACTTGAAGTGAAAGCTGCCACTGTTACCATCAACTCTCTGAAAAGCAACGTAACAGCATCGTTTCTATCATTCTTACAGCTCCAAAGGACAAAATTAAGGGCATCAGTTCAAACAAACAAACAAACACTAACAGGAAAGGTGGAAATCAGGCTGAAAAAATCAATATAAATTGAGTTGAAAAGATCAGCTTGGATACAAATAAAATGTTGGTAAATATAATTCAGTATTTGTTTATGAATAGGTTTAATACATTATGCATCCATTTGCCATGATAGTATTACACTCTAAAAATCTGCATACCTTGCAGAAAGCTTGGACACAGGATACAAGAGGACTAAGCAGAAGATTAATCTTTCATATTGGAAAATCTGAGATTAATCTACTCTGGAAACAAGCTAAACAATTTGCAAACTAATCTAAAAATTATTTGTCTGTCCATATCACTGAAATTTCATTTGCTTCTTCAAAAGCAACACTCTGCCTCCAGGTGATGACCAGAGTTGAGCGTATCATTGTTAGCAGGGGAGAAAATGAGAGGGGATGGAAAGCTGGATTTTTATTTTATTTTTTTTTTCATCCAAACTATCATTAGTGGCACATTCCTAGGATGTGAGAAAACAGCTAAAGCATCTTTTCTTAGCTCAAATTAATATGCCCTCTCCCTGCTCACAATGTATGGAAAAGACAGGAAAAGACCGAGGATTTTTAGAGAGGTACTACCAGAAGTATCCTGGGAGTCAGCGCTCCCTCTCCCACAGAGGCAGTAAAGCACTGCTCGAGGCAAATGTGACAGCCTTGAGCACTTCATGCCACCCCATTCCCCTTGTGCTTCCCTGCGCTGGTCACAGTGACGGATATGAACATTATTTAAAAATCAATCTCTTGCTGGTTCATTGGGTGCCCCAAGCTCTAAATTTGAAGAATTAGGTGAACAGCTCCCCCCGGCTACTTCTCCTGCCCTTGCGATTTGGTAACCCACGGCCACTTCCCCCTCCAACATTCCTCTCCCCTCCAAATGGAGGGGCCCCAACCCAGACCCTTGATTTGGGGCTGTGCCTGGGGGCATACTGCTTGTGAAAACAGAGTTGTCATCTTCAACCAATTATTGTCAGTCTCAAAAATGTGCACGTTAATAATTCATCTAATCTATTTAGGTTGATATCTACCAGCTGATTCTCTAGTACATAAAGACTTGATTGTGTCTGAGATTTCAGGCCATCATGAAAGGGCTTTAGGAAAGAATAGCTCTTCCTTCCCTCTCTCCCACAATAGAGGTTGATTGAGAAAGAGCTTGCAAGCATAAAAAGGGTGTTTAGCCTTGATCTGCTGGAACTTCTGGTAAGGACCAGGCCATCACGAAGGGCTTTTTCTCTTGTAACTGAATACTGGTCTTTGTCAAAACTGATTTTTTTTTCCTGCAAATTCTGGTGACTTCAATATAAACTTCTACAAAGTTATTGTGGAATATAATGTGTTCCAATTAGATATTTTTTTAAAAAGAAACTTATGGATATTTTAGGAGTATTGAAATACATTTGATGTATTTCACATTTGTCAACAAGATGATAGTAACATCCTGCACTACTTTTCTATTGACATGCCTTAATGTATGATTTTTGTACAAGTGTCAAACTTACCCTTCATTGCATCTCAAAGCAGACACTTTGCTCTAGATAAAGGGAACTGTGATGTGATCAATGCAAGGCAATAACGATTTTCAAAACAACATGAAAGGAGATACAACATGAAAGAGGAGTTGAAAAATTGAACCATTATTCACTTGTTGAAAACATTGCAAAAACAGTAAATAGAATATTAAAATTTGGGAAAACCAAAGCAATTTCAAATCAAAGTAAATGAAAATCCCACATTCTTGCCAGCCCAGGACCCAACGTCCTCTTGGGAGAGAGTGATAGTGGATGTCATGCACGAGGGGAGAAGGTCAGAGCCATCTGGGACTCTGCTCCAGCAGGACTCACAGCACCTCCCAGCCAGGGCATCCCCCATGGCTGCCCTGGGCAGATGTACCACAAAGTGCAGTCAAGTTTCTTGTGCAAATGCACTGACTGGCATGAGCCTCAGCTCATCTCCACTGTTCACACGCTCACCACAACCAATCTCAACTACCAAAGCTAAAATAAAAGGCAAACTAACAACGCCACATGTTCCAAATGCACCTGGTAGTTCTGAAGAGTCACACAGCACTAAAAGAAATCTTGCCAACCCCTTTTTCTCTCCTGCTACAACAACGCACCCCCCTGCAAGCATTTACTGAGAAAAGATCACAGGAGGTCACCAGACTGGAACTTGCTACAAGTGCTGCAAATGGAATAACACCAAACACGTAACGGCAAAAAAACTGAACAAGGACGTTTCACTTGGTGATGAGGAGCCATTTATCTAGTGCTTGCAATGTGACTTGTACTTCGCTGGCAGGAATGAAAGGGATCCTGAACTAGAAAATAAAACTGAATGCTCATTTTTGTTCTCTCCCTCTGGCTAAATGTTGCAGAAAATGAAGAAAAACTGTAAGGAAGGAAAATAAATTTAAAAAGATACAACCTGCTCTGTAGGAAATGTAATATCAATAATTATTGAGCTATTGATATCCAGAAGTCATTCCAGTGATGAAAAATTAGACAAAGTCATTCATGTTGTACACATTTTGTCACATGGGCTAACTCTGAGTCTGATGATATGGAATTTAAAGCACAGGAGGATAAACGTGCTTCCTGCCCCACGCGCCTCACACCCACTCACACCCCTTCAGCCAGCAGCACTCTGTAAGCTCTGGAGAAGGCACAGGTGATGTCTGCTCCTCTCCTAGCAAGGAGACAGATGTAAAATCATCCAGGGCATTCAGCAACCAAATGCATCCAGGAAATAGCGCTGGGACTGATTATACATTAATAGAGATCCACACCCCATAGTCTATTCAGCATTTGTGGCTTAAAACTATATTTCAAATAATTTGCTGGCCTATAAACATCTTATTGGTTAAAAACATTAAAATCTGTCCGCTGCCCCGAACCAATGACATCTTTTCAAGAGCTGTGCAATACTCAATTAAGTCAAAACCAAAAATAAAGCAGAAAGACACACACAGAAGGAAGCACTCCTACTGCCTTAAAGATGACCTTTGGGTTAGAAGGTTCTTTAATGTCTTTAGAACATTGACTGAGATACTAAGGCATGCTTACACTTCCTATTTGCAGCCCACAACACTACAGCATTGTTCCTTCCCCCATGTGCCTCTGAATTGCATTGTAAATTATGATCATCCCTGCTCTGTGCTACCAAAATTAATTTCTGGATAAATAGAGTCAATGCATGTGGCTGCTCTGCAACAACCTGTTTGATGGGATGTTTGAGGCATTGCAGCAGCCTTGCCCAGATGTGGCCACTCTCAGCATTAGGGCTACATGACCAAAGGACCCCTGGTGAGGCAGCCCTCTGCACTTTTTACCTACAACACAGGGGGCTCTCTGAAGCTCATGTGATTCCTGTGGACGGGCAGCCTCATCTCCAAGAAGAGCAGCAGTCTGACACTTCAGCTTTAAATGTAAATACCCACCCCAGTGGCCAAAACGTTGCCTTCCAGCATCAATACATCTAGACAAGTCAGAAAAAATGTACAACATGTCCATCAGTGCACAGCAGCTTTCATTTGATAGCAGCCTGGGATGCAGGCAGCTGCTCCGCGAGCCCCAGATGCTCTGGATAAGAAAAGACAAAAAATAAAAGCTAAAAAAAAGCCTGAAAAAGGGATGTTTCCCTCCTGTCCCCCTGCTAAATAGGTATGTCAATCAATAAGAGATCAGCAACATCAATCAATAAGAGGCAGTAGCCCAAAATAAAATGTCTGAACTATCATGGGGTTCTTCAGCATCTCAAATTAGTTAGTGCCAATTAATTAATGCTGAAAACACCCTCTAGTGCACTCTTCCCATTTCAAGAGGGAAACAGGAAGCAGAAAAGATAAAATGACTTAGAGTAGTAGATAGCTCAATGCTAGAGACAGACCAAATTCAGGTAGTGTGGCCTCTGTTCTCAGAAAAACCTATCCCATCATGAATTCACTTTGAAATCACCAAAACAGACATTTTTTTCCTCTCCCTCAGTCTAACGTTTTCTCTGACTGCAATGGTCTGTGAACAGAGATATTTGGAAAAAAACACAAGGCTTGAGCAGAGAAAACAAAAACCCTTGGGGCTGCAAGTTCATGCAGCCAGACCAAGAACAAAACTACCGCAGCTCCTGGCTCTGCCAGGCCCAGGTACTGGGCTCTGCCTTGCATCACAAAAAAGTCCCAATTCAAGATTTTAGCCATTTCAATAACTGCTCCCACTCTGCTGGTTCCCTGAGCTGTTACAACCTGAAACCATTCTTTAGGAAGCTGAAAATGCAAATGTACCCCAAAGCAGCAAACCCAAGCAGAAGAATAAATAAAAATCCCACCCAAACACGAAGTGTGCTGCATGATCCCCAGCCCAGGCACACAGCAGCATCGCCTGACGATGACTGATGCTTGACGGCTGGACAGATCCCTTATCTGGGAGGAGGAAATGAACAGTGCCCTCAATAACTGGAGGTGTCTCTTTCAGGAGATGACAGTGACAATTTAGCAGTTTGTTACAGCAAATCTAGCAGCATTTAATTGCATTTAGACAGCCAAATTGGAAGAGTGGCTCATTCCTTACTGCAGTGACCGCCGCTGCTCAAAGATGACTTGCTGTTTGTTTGCAAATGGTTTTTACTTCTAAAAACTGCAAAGAAGTAAAGCCTTTCCTGAAGCAGAGAGGGCTGCATGTTTACCTGCAGATCTAAAGAAGCTAGGATATAACAAAAGGCAGAAAAAAACATTGCTGCTTAATTGGTAAAAGAAATGAAATTACGTCAAAACGTATGACTCCCCAAACCCCTGAACAGAAAAGCTAGGCAGTCTATTTGGATTAGTGTTTATTTGGTTTATATAGTTATTGTGAATAAAGAACTGATTATTGAAGACTCATTTCAGTCACTAGGCCAAGTTGCTGTCACCCTTCCAAAGTCTAAAGTAAAGAATTTGAAGCTGGATACAAGTGTGTGAGAACTCAACATTTGGAAGATGTAGGACCACCAGAGACACAAAAATGCTCATACTGCAAAGCAAGCAGGAGCCTGACTGACATTTCTGCCATCCCCAGATCCATGGGTGACGTGCAATGTCTCCCATGTCTCCAACTTTTAACCTTTTGCCATAGATCAAAGACATTCAAGATAGTTTCCTTTATATTCCCAAGAAAATATTTTAGAGTTGAGCTGCTGGCTTTCAGTGTCACTCCTTTGCATGAATCAGATTGCTTCAATTATACAGTACAGCATAACCCTGTATAAACAGGGATTTGTCCAAAATGCAAATTCTGAACAGGGAGCACGATGACCCTTCAGGTCATCAGCAATATCCATGCCCTCCTGCATACAGGGCAGCCTCGAGATCAGGATGACCCATCATAGATGTATCCTGCCACAGGTGCTTCTTCTTGGGAAACAACAGAACATCACTTAAATCTGAAAATCATGAAAGATTCAGAGACTGATACAAATTCAAGATCCTGAGAAGCCCTGAGGGTTTTAATCAAATAAATTCAGCAGGACTTCCCTGAAGAATATCAGATCTGTAGACTTAGATTTGACTCAGACTCTTCAAACTCAACTAATTCAGAAACAGATTCTTTTGAAGAAAAACACACAAGGTGGTATTATATTTTGAATTAAGCACAAATCGTATACTAGAAACCTTTTAGCGTTTTCCATGAAGTTATGAAAAAAAATTATGCACATCAGGGTTTTGGGAGCACTGAAAGGCCACCTACAGTTGAAGTGATTGACATGAAATTTTGTATTATTACTTCCTCCTCCAGCTGTATGGTAGAGGGCAAATGCCATGATGCCACCTGCATAATGCAGACACAAGTAACCTGTCACAGTGGATCAAAAGCCTTAAAGGAAGCCTTTTTCAGGGTCAGATGTGTTTGAGTATCTAATGTACCACAGAAAAAAGCGTAAACAGGTGCCAACTGCTCGATTTCTGAAGGGCTTCTCATTCGGTTCTCTTACATTGTGGGCATCAATGCCAGAACATAAAAACAGAGCAAAGGAAAAATAGTTAAGAAAGAGAGCTTCAAAGGGATGATATCTTTCGGACTCAGTTGTAAAATATATATTACTGTTGGCAGATCAATACTACCAATTTCTGTCTGCACTTCCATCTCTGGATGAAGGACATTTTTCTGTTACCCTTACAAAAAGTTCAAAGATACGGCTGTACTAACGCTCACAACGTCATGATATTAAACCATAATGGTTAATTGCACAACAGGTTACTGCTAGTACTCACTAAGGCTCGTCCCAGGAAAGCAATGGGAAAATGACTGCACAAGGAATCTCAATTCTTTCAGTACTGACTTGTTGATCAAAATGGTGTGCTACATAACGCCATCGTTCAGATACAAAGCTAGTCAGGATCCTCTTGCCCAGAATCCCCCCATTGCCTTGACCGCATTTTGTAGGGAGATTGAAGGACCCAGCACAGTCTCAGCTCCTCATGGTCATAGTTCTGAGAAATTCATTCTTAATTTGAAGAAGTTTGGGCATGTTGAAGTGCTCAGAAAAGCACAGATATTCATAACCTCAGGTCAGAACATACAGACCCAAATAACTGCATTGCTCTGGGTTAAATGCAAAATGCTACGAGTAATTTTGAATTTAAGAATTCCAGTTGCTATGAAACTATACCCATGAAGCGCATACCTTAGACTCTGACCTTATACATCGGAGACTAGCTGTCTGAAAAGTTTATGAAACATTTTTCAAATACACATTTCTGCATTGCGCTTGTGTCCAAGGAGTGCCAAGCAGCCATGTGCAACAAAATTGAGCTACAAGCTCCTTCCAAGAAGAGCACACGCAACGAGAGTACAAAAGCAAATACAAAATGCTGGAGTTGAACTTGTGCTCGACAAACACCAGACCTTTGTCCCTGAACAACGTATCTGTTGTGCCCCCTCCTTTTTGGAGGCTCATAGGGAAATACCATATGTCATGCAGGATTTATTACAGACTCTCTCTATATGATTAAGTTCCTCCTCAGCTTCATGCGAGGCTAAATTAATTTGACTTTAAAACAAAGCAAATGTTAGTCTAGTATGCGCATGTGCTTTTTCTCTTCCCTTAGAGAGCAGGTCCTGAGTTTTGGAGGCAACTGAGATTCCTTTCTGAAGCCTATAAGCATTTTGATTGATTAATCACTAAGGATTTATTGCCTGGTGAACAAATGATGATGTATTATCTAAAAGAAATGGAGCAAGCGGTGTCTGTAGAGATGTGTGTGATGACCAAACACTGAAGATGAGGCTCACTTTCGTGCAAAAGCATATTTATTGTTTTAACTAGTATTATTTGCATAGGAATAGATGTAGAAGGAAACAAACTGTTTTCATTTGTTTAATTATTGTTTTTAAGGGTAATTGAACCTACTATTTTAGCCCAAGGAGACACAACCTTGTTCATATTTTGGGTAAGCATTGCTTAGAAGTAGAAACACTTGACAAAGCATGGTAAAAATGGCCAGTACTTAAGCACTCTGAACTCCTGGTACCAGCTCATTGGGTTTTTGTGTTGCATTGATCACGTAACCCTAATTACAACCCTGATTTAAAACTTCAGCTTCTTGGTTATATGAGTTAGCAGTTAAGTGTTAATTATCCTTAGCCTATACGATTTACTGAAGTCTTCAGGCTCTTTTCTTTAGATCCACAGGATAAGGAAAGCGTTTTTTCTGGAGAGTAAGCTCTATCTGTTTTAGCTGTAATATCCACTTTGCCATCAGTTTAAGACAGGAAACTCTTCAAGTGGAAGTTCTTATCTCGGTATCCTGCACAGAGCCACCACATCTTCCGAGGAAGGCAAGTAGGAGGAGTTGGGTTCCACTGGGGTACTGGAAGCCTGGCCCACACTCTAGCAGCAATGAGCACAAGGGTGGTTTGCAGCATTAGAAAGGGTACAAAAAATAAAAAGTGAAACAGCAAATATTGCAACAGCAGCTAAAGACTCAAGCTGGTATCTCTGCATGCCACCACTCTGTGCTCCATACAGATATTGGCTTGCGTGGAGGTAACCTGCAGATCTGTTCATAATTCTGCATTACACAGAATGCATATTACCCTTTGGTACTACCACTTTACAAATAAACAAAAAACAGAAAAGCAGCAGTACATTACTTTTGTGCTTGTTTCAACCTGTTTGAACCTATTTGAAGTCCAGTGGGGGCATTACAGGAGAATCCCCAGCTACCCCACAACCTAATTAACCCAGGTAATCATATGCCAGGACATGCACTCAGTTTATTTTTAAATAGACATGAGAAGAATTTATGAAACACCTGCAGTTATCCTTATCACATGATTTTTTTCCCAACAACAAATAATTTTAATGACAAAAATTATGTAATAGTCTTGACTGTAATAAAACTTATACCTGAAAAGTGTTTTCTAAGGGAATGAGGTGTTCTCTGCAACATTAATGGGCTTTCTTGGACAAGTTATGTTTCAATGAAATATTAATTCTTGATCATTTGTCATGTGTTAATTAGCAGAATAAGCTGTAGGAAGTCTAGATTACCATGCAAATGTTAATTAGGTCATAATTTATGTTAAGCATTTCTAAGTATAGGAGCTCCAGAATCTCATTTAGCAGCAGTTGAACTTTAGAAATAATTTGCATTTGCAACAGCTATTTTTCTATTTAAATTTGACAGTTATCATGTTTTAATAAATACTAAAGGATCAATATTTAAATAATGAAGACATTTAAAATTGTGTAAAGTCTTTTCTTCCCCCTCTACCTGAGGTCACACCTCTGCTAAAAGTTTATACAGTTTGTTCGTGCAGGTACAGCGAAGTCGGGAGCAGATGGCGAGGTCACTTTCCAGTGCAACAACTCACGAGTACCATAGGAAGCCTGGGGAAGAGCTAATGGCTTTAATTTATATCAGTGCCAGAACAGACAGCCCCACAAAGGCAGGGATGCCAGCTCATCGAGGTGCTGTTGGAGCTCACCCTGTGTACAGTCAATAGCAGCAGCAATGACCTTAGGAGTTCACCTTTTAAGAAAAGTGGCTCACTGTGGCACTTGAGATAGAGAAGGTGGCTCAGGAACATGAGAATCCTTTTCAGCATTTCTCCTGCTTCCTCGGGAATGGGAAGATTTAAAGAAGTGAACCACAGGATGCTCCTTTCCAAATCTGTGAGTCAAGAGCATCCTCTGACCTCAAGCTTCTTTGCATATTTTGTGCTGTTTCCAGGCACAGCTACTGGCACTGGTGTTCTGTCAACTGATTAAGCAGGAACTGCATCCAGCCCAAGCCACACATGACAATACAGGCAGCTTTTGGGGCTGTTGTTACTCACTGGCCCATTACCTGAAAACACCCATATGCTGCAGCGAGTCTGAAGCAGTGGAGAAGCTGGCTCTGCATTGGTATTTTATGTGGAACAACTATTGAAATAAACAGCTGCAGTGACACAGTGCAGTGGGATGAAGATAAATTTATTTTTCTATTTCCACACTCCCACAACTTTTACACCTCCCCACACAAATCTGCCCAAGCTGCTTCCACTTGGTTGGTATTATCAAAGGAAGAAAAATAGCACTGAGGCTCGAAGGGAATACCAGCACTGACTCCCCCTGCTTCACTTTGAAGGCCAACATTAATTGTTATTTTAATTTGTTGAACTGCTTTTTAACTGAGGTTTCTTTTTCAAGTTTTGTTGTCATTGTTTTGTTTTCATGAACGGAAAAAAAAATCATTAAGTTTATATAAGAGTTAACAAAACTGATGCAATCCCATTTCAAGCCATAATGGTCAGCTCTATCTTCTCCAAGATATTTACAAAGCAAATAACGTCAGGTTGGAAAAATCATAGTTCAGTCATAACGTCTGACAAATTGGGAGCTAGAAAAATAACAGCTTGGAAACAAATTC
Organism: Oxyura jamaicensis; assembly: GCF_011077185.1. Lineage (NCBI taxonomy): Eukaryota > Metazoa > Chordata > Aves > Anseriformes > Anatidae > Oxyura > Oxyura jamaicensis. Next base: position 16,268,854 of record NC_048904.1, on the reverse strand, counting down.
AGAAGAGAAGGACTACAGTTAAATAATAAAAAAGGAACAAAACTTAGGCTCCCTGCCCTGAAAGAGGCAAAGTGGGAATAGCAGGAGATAGAGAGCAGAAACAGGACCAAGAATAATCGAGGACACTACACAAAGATTTAAACACTTCATTTCCAGCAGGAACAGATAAAGGGGAGGAACACAGGGAAGTATAAAAATAGCTAATGACATGGAAAGACCAAACAGACTTATTTACCATTCTTCATAGTGCAAACTAGTGAACAGCACTAAAAGATGTGACATGCCAGATTTAGTTATTATGCTGCTTTAAATATTACCTGTACAACACACACTAGTGTTTTACTCTAGCAAATCTGTGCACTCTTCTGCACAGTGATTACTTAGCTCTAGGTCACTACACAAGCTTGAGCTCTACTACCAAGGGGAACAGAAAAGAGAGGAGAAAGCGGGAGTCCATTTCCCAGTGCTGCAAAGGAAATAGCTTGTGTGGCCGTTGAATCCAACACCAAGTCACTGAGCCACAGCACCAGCTGGCAGCAAGGTCTGAATCCCAGGACTTGTCTACTCTACACCGGACCTCAGTCGCTTGGTCTGCTCAGCAAGCAGCAATCCTCGGTGAATAAGGGATGCTTTGTGAGTGTCTGCATGTACAGATGCATAGCTGCTGGTCACCAGAAGCACTGAGCTCCCATGGACATTTAGAAGTGTGAGCTTCTCCTTTCCAGAGAGTTGTGTTTAAGTATTACTGATGGTATTATGTGTACTATTGACTGCAGCGATTTAAGCCTCCCAGCTCTGAGGGAATTCCCTGCTCCACATTTTAATTATCTTTTTTTTTTTTAAAAAAAAAAAAAAAAAACAATTATTAGTAACTTATTTCAGCAGAGATGAGCTACGTCTTGCTCTATTTTTGGAACATCATTTAAATCACTTTGTATACTACAGCAGTGTTGATCTCACAGCATCTCAAGCCAAAATAGCTTTCTTTCAACACCGTCTATACATTTTTCAGTGCAGAGATAAAACCAATACAAGCGAAGGAGTCTGAGGAACCAAAGAGGAACAGGAATAGTTTTTGTGGAATTGATGTCGCCGTGCATCCATTAGCCCCACTCACTAATTACAAAATTAAGTGTCTGATTGCTCCCCTCTACTGAAGGTCACCCTTAAGGCCCTAACATGGGGCGTAGATACTAATTAAGTGCTCGCTTGACTGCTGCCAGAGCATGGGCTACAAACACCAGCAGAAATCCTGTTCTAAATCTGACTATTATAATAAACAAATGCATGCGCTTCTCTACAGAGAGTATTTCTGAGAGCTCCTAAGCCTCAGGTTTATTACCACAGTTTGTAACCCAGCCTTGTGCATATACTTCACTTTAATAACATCTTCCTTCTTGCACAGCCGCATAGTTTGGTTCAGATTAATAAACCAGGGGCCAAGCACACTCACATGTATAAGTTTAATTTTAAATATACCTATATTAAGTTTTAGCTACACATTGATAGTTTGTTATTTTTACTAATCATTAGTGTGATAATGTCTGAGAACCACACAACGCATACATGTATGCAACTAAGATAATAACTGAGAAACTTTAATAAATAAATATATATATATTAAGCTAAGCACCTAAAATGATGAAACAGTTTTAAACGACTCTATACCAAACAACAGAGCCCCAAAAGTTGGGATGGCCAAATACACGATGCTGGAGCAACACAAGCTAGCCTAGCTAGGGCAGCAGGACACCAAATACACACAGCAATCAGATCAAGCTAATACTTCCTGATGCAACTAGTCACCTCAGTTTAAACAAAAATTATCTGTTATCCTAGGTACAGATATTTGAAGGTAGTTTCTAAAGAAAGTCTCTGTCCACAATCCTAGAGAAATTAATAGTAACATATCAGACCCATTGTTACTTCTAATCCGGTATCCCAACAGCAGCTAAAGTGGCTTGGTACGTTAAAAGAGTACACAAAGCACTATGTGAATGAACCACATGAAAGCATGTACAACACAATAAACAGGAAATAAATCTGCTGAGGACAGACCAAGAAGGCTATTAAAATGAAAACAAGCAGTTTATAGTAGATGCAATAGAGAAAAGGATATGAGAACAGGGGGAAGACAAGGTACAGGCTGAGGAGAGACTTTGCATCATCTTTAGAGACACGAGGACAATGTACAAAACTTGTGAAGACCAGACAGGTAGAAATAGGTGAGGCATGAGATAAGAGCCTGAACAAGGCTTCTGACTGAGCATGTAAACTGGAATGAGTGCATCTTAGACAGCTCATGCAGCATGATTTAGATGTGGCCTGGATGACACAAGCTGAGGAGCTGAAAATGACACATTACAGGCAGGATCGAGTTCTTCACAGTGAACAACAATATTAAAGGAGATTGCGCACGATAAGGAATCCTGCTTTAACCACAAGAAGAACCTTGCTCTAGCTACAGTGGGCCAAATGTCATGGACATCAAGCAGATGGGAGCACATTTTCATGCAGGCACGACTAGAATTTGCAGTAGAGAGATGAAGTTAAGAGGTAAATAGCAAGATTATATTCTTAAAATGAGAGTTATAAACTGAAAACACTGATGAAAACATTTTCAGATTTATTCAACTATTATCTAAACCTCTAGTCTGTTTTCTGAATCCCAGCTTGTTGTTGATTTGTAGTTAGCATAACACATTGTGAGGTGGTTCTGAAGTTTTGGTTTCTTCTATAAGGAAAATTGCTACCTTTCTTCCCTTCTTGACCACCCAAACATCTCTGCCACCTGTAGACTTAGTTGTGCATTGCTCACTCCTGTGGCACTAAACAACAGTCGTCCTGATACAGATTTTCTGCCTCAGTGGAAGTGGTTAATTTGGCCCTGGCTAAGATGAAATTTCCCAATTAAACATCTTCTCCTTTCTATGATGGATCATTTGACTCATCTGAAATCCCTCATATGAACTATTAATGAAATTAATTTTGTAAGAAGTTCTTAGGGTGTTTTGAATGTATAGTCCTAGAAAACAGTTCTCCACTGACCCCAAGACTTTTGGGTAAGACTTGTAAAATATCATCGAATCAGCGTGGTCTTACTTGGTGCCCATGTTCTGCTGACAAAGTAACAGTATGATGAAAACTCAACCAAGTGCCAACCGCCTGTTTTGGAAAGATTTCCTCCTTCTCTAAATGAGTAGCAACTCCTTCCATCACCTCTTCCTTGCCAGTCTTCGAGTCTGAGCTCAAATGTTAGCAGCACCGCATCATTCTGCGAGCTTTCAGAAACACTGCCACCCTCATGGGTTTGCTTGCTCTCCCCCACCACCCTCCTCTGCAGCTGAACTCAACATTTTGAATCCATCTCCTTCTGTGTGGCCATGCCAGGAGTGCCTGGGACTGTTTCTCACCAGTGCTTCTGATCTGCCATTGCTGTCAGATGCAGAGAGTACCTTTAGCATATCCACCCCGATGTCCTAGTGTGCATTTTATTGTCACCCTGCAGGTAAGGGCTGGATGCCCTATACATTAGACAATCAGAAAAAAAACTCCAAGAAATACTAATACTCCTGTGCTAAAAAAAAAAAAAAAAAAAAAAAAAGTAAAAATAATGCAAGTGACAGTCAAACCCACTAGTGACAAATTCTCAAGAAATGTAGAAGTGATGATATTTCACTCCAGAAATGTCAGGTTGGCTGAAATATCTGCATAATTTTTAATTTGAACTTTCCATAAGGGTTTTCACATTTTTCCTCAAATGGAAGTCTGACAAGAACAGCCATAATCACAAACAAGTCCAAATTGATGCCAAAAATGTAGTGTAGTTTGCAGGTGATTTACTACAGCAGCATGTGAGTTAGATACAGAGACAAAAACAAATTAACTGAACCAAAAACATTTCAGGAAGAAGAGATCTGAGTCATCAGGTTTTAGTAATCAAAAAAGATTAATGCAATGATATTTGTGACCTCTACCAATAAAAAGCAGTCCAGAGAACTTCTCTCCCTTCAGCAAATGAACGATTCATGGTAGTCTCAGAAATGATAATTAGTATTAATTTAGGTGATTGTACACTCAGATAAGTTGTACATAAAATGGTTCCAGACTTTAGGGGAAACAACCAGCTACATACACCAATTATGGAATTTTTAAAAGACCTGGAGATAAGTAATTAATTAGGGGAATGCGGGCAATAAGGGGATTCCAGCTCCAGAAGCTGGTGGCTGTGCAGACAGGAGCTGTGCAGTGATTGGAAAGAGGACGTGGGGCAGCAGGAGAGGAAGCAAGCCCTCTCTGCAACACTGGGCTCACCAGCTCCATGAGCAGTGGGGATCAGCTCAGCTTAATTGCATTAAGCACAGTGACTAAAGCTAATTGGGATTAAATTTTTTTTTTTTTTTTTGGTAACCATTTTTAAAATCTAATAGCATTGAAGCTTTTGAGGATAATAGCAATTTGGCAGCAATTTTACAGGAAGGAGTTGCTGAGGATCAGGTCAGTTCTTGGTCAGAGGCACAAACGGATCAGAGCAGCCTTGTCAGGACACTTTCCTGGACCCTGAGAACCAGAAGAATGCAAAGCCCCACAACTCATGTCAGAACATAATTCTGGGTTTCCCATGCGCCACTTCCCTGCACCACCACCCCCAGCCCAGAGACTCTATGACAATTCATGGATTTTAATTTGTTCCATTCTCTATTAAAATGTCTGAAGGACATTTCACATTACTTCAAAGAAGATATTTTTATTTAACTGTTTACCAGCCAAGTCCAACTGTGAAGTGTAATTACTGCAGCTTGAAAACAATCACCCTAAACAGTTCCATAGATGGGAAACATCTAAGTCAAAATGTGAGCTGCAAGGATGAGCAAATGAAAAAGGTTTTTAAAAGGCCTCATGATGTCAATGAATCTAATTTACTATTTCTTTGTAATGCGTGTCCTTGCTCATGATGAAATTGCTCAACACTCACCAGTCAAAACAAGTTTTTGCTTTCTGTTTGAATAGCCAGAGACCTGTCTGGGCTGCAATTACAAACCGGTGTCATGATGACACAAAAATGTGATGTTACAGTTGTAACAAAAGCAAATCTAAAGGATTGCAGTGTTTTAATATTTCAATAAGGTTAAAGCAGGAGCGTTAAATTATTTAAGTTCTGGAATAAGATATAAGCACTAGAGCAATATTGCATCCATACTCATGTATCTTTTCATGTGAAGAGGTGATAGCTACGTGATAAATTGTAGGACTGTGAGGTAAATTAATTTTCTATGCATTTTGATCACAATACCCTCTCCTGGCCTACTAATCCATTTCCCAGCAGACTTGCTCTAGCATCCCAAAGCACAGAACACTTTCATTGCTGCCATTAAAAACAATGTTTTATAGCCTACCTCATTTTCTCCTCACAGATGTGGAAGTTTCCTTCCTTGAAAATATAAATATAAATTAAGTTACAGAAATGCATCTTGAGGAAACCTTTATATCGTCCACTCCCCCATATTATATAGCTATATAAGAGACTTAACAAGAGAAAACATCTTCAAATGCTGACAGCTGGGTGAGATGCTGTGATGTCTGTATGTTTCTGTGGTGGCAGGGGAAAAATGAATCAAGAACAGATGTATAGTTCTCCAACTACGATGATTTAATATTGCCAATAAAGAAATAATATGTATCTATATATAAATCCTGGAAAAGCACTAATAGTTAAACCTAATCTACAAATGTGCTCACAGTTTGACATTTTCAGGCTATAGACTACTACATGATAAAAATGCTAATTAATATATCCATCACTGCCAGAAGAAGTGTGATGAAACCAAAATGTTTGGCAAGCTTATCGTAAAGAAAACCTGTTACTACTTCAAAACCCCACTCACTGCTAAATACCAAATCTTTATGCCCCATCCAAAAATGCAGCAGCAGCAGCTCAGGGCACCCATGCAGCACTGGGAGCTACAGGAGCAGCGAGGCACCGCTCCCTCCATGGGGAGGCCACAAGCATCAGAGTGCAGCACATCGAGGTGCAGGGCTGGACAAACCATACACTCCTGAGCATTACTGAGCAGGAGATCACCCAGAGGATTAATTACATAGATTACATAGATTTGAAACTTCTGGGTCTTACCACACCCATGGAAGCGTATAGTCCCAAAAGCCCAGTGAAAGAAATCCATATAATAGCAGGGAATGTAAAGCCAAAAACAAGTTGGCTTGCAATAAAGGTATGGATGTGTATATCAGGACACCTTAAGTACCTTTGTCTGCAGAATGAATTGCACTTATCCCTGATTAAATATGGATAAAAGCAGTCGTGGCACACTTAATGATACTTCGAGCGTTTTCAGCACTTGAGGTATGTACTTTAGAATTTCTTACAGGAATCATAATTCCTAATGTAACAAAAGTATTTATAGAGAAGAAAAGCAGGACAACTAATATTACTCCCAGGCTTCATACATTTGTCGTTTATGATTTCAAGCACTTCATTTAAAAAACTCAGTCCTTGTAAGCACTGAGGTCATGCATTTCCACCTGACAATGCAACGTAAGGATTTCCTGCTGCCCCTTACAAAGCCATTCCCACTGGTGCTTTGGCACGTGACAAGCACCAGGTCCTGCAGCAAGCATCTCTTTCCAGACTGGCATTTGCACAATGAGGAGGGATGCTTTCAGCAATAGACTAACGAAACATTTCAGTCTTCAGCCAGACCCAGCAGAAATACAACCAGCCCCAAACCCTTGCAACTATTGCAATAGCTGACTGTATTGCAATAGCTGACTGCAAGAGTTGGTCAGCTGACGGGAAACATTTACCACCGAGTTATCTGTAACAGTGACTAAGACCTTGCCTCTTTGAGCATTCCCACCACAGGCTATTTTGAGAGGATGAGAAATAAGGGAAGAGCAAAGGACAACATTCTGTGAACAGAATAGGGCCAGAATCGAGCTCTGTAAGCCAAAAATGCATCTTTGCACTACAAGATGAGGTAACACAGAGGCTTGTGCCCACGAATATGCATCACTGGGAACAAAAACGTTAGGTGCACCTAGCCATGTGAACAGACATTTTGGGAGATGATACATTGCCACCTTCCTCTACTCTCCTCAGTGAGTAAGGAAAGGAAATGTGTAAAATTATAATAATAGCCATGAATAAGGAGGCTTTGCAATAGAACAAAATTAAGCCTCCTTTTCTTACAGCATCTTTACAAAACTTTCAGTTACACAAGAGGGAGACACTTCAGACAGAAGAGGTTATCCAAAACTGGGTCAGTTATTTAGTAGGAAATAATTACATTACCGATGTCAAAGTACTCAGAGTGCTACAGCAAGATGGAAAATTTTCATCTTTTTCCTGTTACAAGACGCGTATTTTTGTTCTTTTGACATTTTCATGCCATGGTAAAAGCAATGAGAAAAGAAAAAGGCAGACAGTGATATAACCCAGCATAAAGACTCGCGTCCTTATGTCAAAACTGTTAAAGAGGCATCAAAAATCAGCAACTTTGCATCATGACTTACTGTCCTAAACACATTAATCACTTTTTAGTAGGATGATGGCACCATTACCTTCTGTAGATACAGTTCAGGGGACATTTCTCAAAACTGCATTGCAATGTGTTCATTTGCAGGCTTCACATTAGAAGCTTCCAAAATTTACAGGTACAATTCTACATAAATAATTGCAAAAAAAATTCAGGGACTGCTTGTTGCTTACTCTGCTTGTCACAATTCAAAAAGAAGGAGGTGAAAATACAAAGAAAGTAATTCATAATAGTAAAAAAAGAGACATTCTTTTCTAAGAAACAAATAATCAGCTCTGTCAGCTATGAAATGAATCTACATTTCCTATTCAATATGATGAAGGGCCTTCAAAAATAATAACAAAAATAAGTGTTTTACAGCCCTATTCAGTTTCTGCTGGCAGAAGTCTGGGACTCTGCAAGATATGACAGCGCCTGGTTGTCCACTGAGCTAGGTAGCAGTACAGAAAGACATCACACACAAGTAGGCTGGCACTTGTACAACAGTCACAAGGCTGCAGAAATATTGCGCTTTGTGCTGCTGAAAACCAACCCTCGGGCTTTGCACTGTGCTGCTGCCTGGCCGAGCTGTCAGCTCCCCGTGTGCTAAACGAGAGGTTGGCTGGATCAGACTTTCTCCCCATGAAAGGAAAAATTCAGACAACTCGGTAGCACCAGTGCAAGACAGATTCCGGCCCATGGTCTGGATCAGTTTCCAGGGACATATCCAAAACACCACACTGCTGATCATATTCTTCAGAGAGATGTCGAGATCTTCTCATCCAGCTTATCAAAATTTGGATCCTGCCAAAATCGGTATGTTCTCAACTCTTATTTTTATTTTTAATTGACAAGACTAGGCAATTTCACTGAAGGTCTTGTCTGGCACATGATCCCTATTTAACTTACTGTAAATATTCTTTGTAAATATTCTTATTTAAAATACAATACAGTCATTTATGACTCCCACTACAGTCCCTGAGCACACACACAAAACCCTCCCAGAACTTGTCATGAAAAAAGGCATAAGTAGAAACAGTTTAAATAACTGTTGGACTCAATGATTAATATTAGAGTACACAGACAGAGCATCAGAGCTGATAGATGATTACATTTGCTCCAGAAGCGGAGAACAGCAGTGCTCTGCAAAGCAGAGCTGAGTTTACATAAAAATGACAAAAGCAGATGCTATCACTTAGATAAAGACAGCATTTCTAATACCTCAGCTAAAAACAAGAAGAAAAAAAAAACTAGAAGCATCATCTCTTTTAACATAGTGAGATTTCAGCCTGTGGTCCTTCAAGGACAGGAAAATAACTGCTACAGCTGTGCACTGGGTAAAGGAGAAGGGGCACTGGTCTCTGACATGGATAACTACATCACCCTGACAAGTGAAGCAGGCTCATGAAATCAGCAAAGATGACAGAGCCGTCAGCTAAACACCCCAGCAGCACCACAGACATCAGTTTGCCAAGGCTGTGTGTCCCCTCCCCACGGGCTCCTGCTTCTTTTTTGAATGGAAGAGCAGAGGCCAGGAGCAGTGCCATAGCAGATAGGAGAGAAAATCCTGATGTTTCACCTCTGCTTTCCGGATTACCTAATTATTTATTCAAAATGGACAACTCGGGAGATATTGGAAGTTACCCACCATCTCCACCAGCAAGATTGTAACACCACAGCTCTCCTTTTTGTGAGAAAGAAGAGGGGTCAGCTCCTATGGCAGAAAAGTATCTCTGATCAGATATAATACCAAACAATTTAAGGAAAGAAGCAGTACCTTCTCCTCTAGACTTTATTATTATAATTACATAATCTGGCCTTTTCCTTGCTTTTCTTTTAGTGTTCAGAAATCAGACATTGTCTCAGGTTTTTTCTTTTTCTTTTCCAGTTAGTAAGGAAAACAATTAAATTGCTCTAAAGTAATTTCAAAATATAAATACTGCACCGAACCAACATTTGATATCTTGCTTTGGCTGTCAAAAAAATAAAAATCAATTATTTACACTGCTTTACTCACACAAAGGAAATATTGCTTTCAAAATGCAGTGTTACCCTGTGTATTCCTCCAACCTCGGAAAATAAAACAATTGTCACAATAGAAAAGAAAATTTGCTACAATTCCTTAAGCACATAAAAGCTCAAAGCCACGAGAGGTTAAACCCAGCAAGTTTTAAATTAATTCTGCAATACAGATGAAATCAAGTCCCAGTTTAATTCTAAAATCCTAACAAAAGCCTCCAGATGCCCTCTGCAAATTAGGCAGTGGCCATCAGCTGAAGCTCAGCTGCCCTCTCATTGCCTGAGAGGAGAAGGATCCTTTGGAAGAGGATCCCTTGCCAGGAGACCCCAGTCCAACCAGGTGGCCCCAGCACGAGCTGGGATATTGGATTCCTGTTATGCCTCTATGAGCGCATGAAATCCTGCCAGGAAACAAGACAGTACTCATAAATACTCATAAAAAGCTATAAAGCCTCCAAACTAAAACAGGGGTAAATAATGTGGAAGACCTTTTCCTAAGCTCATAGGTTTTCTTGGTCCCAACCAGTGAGAAGCAGAACCTCAGCAGGAGGCTCAAAACCCAATGGCAGCAGCCAGAAAGGAACCCTAGTGAGGAAGGACATGCAGCGCCCTAACAGCACCCCAGCCTTCCCCAGTCCCCCCACACCTTTGACTGGGCCAAGACAGACTTCAGGGGTGCTTTTCCAGCTAGCAGACCCCCACAGCACCATCCTCTTGGGGACTGATCTTCCAGACCTCTCTCCAAAGCAATTCACGTCTTTAGAAGCAATCAAGAGATTAAAGTTTTCTTTTTTTCTCCTCCAATTGTGGCAAGTGAAGTATTCTGAATTTTTCCCCCTTATTAAAAGAAAAATGACATGATTTATCTTGCCACAGGTTTTTATGCTGCTGTAGCCAGCCTGCAAGCATTTTAAGATAACAGCGTGCAGTTAACAAGATTTGCAAGTCAGACGTGTTATAAAAATACACTGAGTTATGCAGAATCGGTGTTACCCTGCCTGCGAAAGATTGGAAGCATCGCACAGAACTCTGGTGGGAAGCTCAGCTTTCGAGTGAGAAACACTTAAAACAGAAGCCTTTTTGTCCAAAGACAAACCCAGCCTTATCTCTTGAAGGAAGCAATTAAGCAAAAAGCAAATTCCACGTTGAAGCAAATACAGCAATACCCATCTGCGCATGCTGAGCCTGTGGTTCAGCTGAGAGTAGGGACACAGGGAAAAAAAATCCACTGCGCCTTTACAACTTGTTTGTCAATTGAGTAACAGTAAGCCAACGTGAAGGCTCTTTACACCTCACAGCTGGGGCAGTCGGATAGATTATAGCTTAACCACCATGAAAGTTTAAGCCAGCATGAAGTTGGCTTACACTGAAGCACTTGATTTCATGAAAAGAAGGAGCAAAGAGCCTCCATGATCCATCACACAGCTCACAGCAATGCCTGTGCTTGCTCTCCAAGCCATGTCAAGGATGGAGCACCAGGGATGGGACGCCTGCCCTGGGTGCCAGCTGGGGAGGTAGGGAGGCTGGTCTCTTTGTCAGCCACCAGACACTGCCATAAACTCACTCAAGGAACAGAACAAAGCCTCCATTATTTGCATCTGCACTGTAATATGTATACCCACAATGGCGATCTCTTGGTATCTTCATGTGATCCAATGTTGAGTTCTCTGCAAGTACTGCACAACTCTCTCATGGCTGGACATGAAGGAAAAATATGAACAGAAAAGCAGGTGTTGGTTGGGTACCCTGCAAAACTATGCTCATTTTAAAGCAAATGTTGGTGTTCTGGAGATCCGTATGTGCTATCAGAATACTGGATAATCTTCCCCCCCAAAGGCATTTCTGAATTTTGTTCATACGTTTACTTAGTTCTGATGTGAAACATGGACAATAAAGACTTTCTTTAAAATCGGACAGGATACAGCTCACAAGAGGACCTCCAGAACTTTAGGTACTAAGCATACAATACACTTCTATTATACAGAGAAAATGACTTTATTATATTTACATATGAAAGCAAGATTGCATTTTAAACTCTATATGAATTTCCCCTAACAGACTTTGATTCATAGATTCTGCCAGGACTAAGGAATTATCACTTCTCACCTGTTAAAGAGCACAGCCTCTCAGAGGCAGGGAGCAGCCCACTAAAGACATATAATCCTTATCAGAAGAACTTCAGTATAAATGTGATACTGCTTTGCAGTTTGTTTCCATCTCTAGACACTATAGATTCCCTCTATTCCTCCGATAGATTAGAAAACAAGAACATTAGCAAATAATTCAATTTACATAAGAACTTGGTTCAAGGGGGACTTGCATAGCCTGAGCCTTAGAAGAGGAGTACAATTGGTACAAAAGAACCGCTTGATACCCTGCTGCTCGTATAAAGCACATCATCATGAAACATCATGCAGCTCAAAGCCAATTCAAATCCAATCCAAAAAGGCAAGGAGCGCTTTTACCAGGGGAAACCATGAAATGACTCACATTGAAAGCAGAAATCCCCTTCCCTTTAATTCGTGCCTATTTTTATCCCCAGCATTTGAGTCTGTTGCTCTCCTAAGGGTGGAGATACAATGTGCACAGCATGCTCACTATCCACAGCCTGCTACCAGTCAGGGTATCTTCAAATTCCTTTTACAACTTTGTCCCAGTATTTCCTCATGCCATCCATAAAGTAGAAAACTCAACAGAGCCCACACTTATCTCTCAGGACTGAAGATTCTAATCAAACTCATAATGAAGCTGGATAACAAATAAAAACATGAGATAAAGAACTAATAATCACTGTCAACTCATTCAATTCCATGAGTTACCAACATGAGGAGACTGGCATTAAACAATTACCCTGTTCTGTCCTAAGGGATAAGGGAAATGCAGAGCATTTCCAACCAAGACACTGAGGAAGATGTATTTCACCTCCCCAAGACTCACTGAAGTATCCCACTTGGCAGCTCATGTGATGCACCATGGCAAACTGGGATATGCATGCTGGAGCATCACCAATGGGCATCTGTTTGCCATGAGTCCAGTCCTCCTCCTCTGCTGTGGATACAGGTGGGTGTTAAAAGAGGAAAGGTCCTGCCAGTGAGTAGCCTTGGAAAAGTCAGGAGGTCCCATGGGCACTTTTCCAATTAGCAGGGGACACCCAATGTCTTAAGATTCCCATGAGATTTTTTTTTTTTAAAAAAAAAAAAAAAAAAAAAAAGCAAAAGAGGGTAACAAAGAGTGCTGCCTTACTCTTAGGTATTTAATAAACTCATCTCCGGACTGCTATCTGTGGTGTTTGGGCCTCATTAATTTTCTCTTCCAAAGTCAGCAGACACTCGCAGGCTTTTGTCTATTGCTGTCATCAAGGCATTTGCATGCACTAATCCATGACAAATGGTTTCATTTGATGCACATTGGATTTCCTTGCCTGCCAACCAGAAAGATAATAGAAATACCAAGAGAAGCTAAATTAAAACTAAAGGAGTCATCTATTTGTTGGAGAACTTGAAACAAGGTTAAAATAAACACCACCTGGGCAGCTGAATTCATGGAGAAAGGGCTGAGGTTTCAGCCATGGAAAGCCAGTTTCTAAAAATGCATCTTTTTTTTCCCCCAGGTCATTAAAGACTCACAAAACACAATATTACTACAGAAATAATTATCCTACAGATGTGTGAAGCCAGCTTGGATGCAATCATTCTGTCAGATCCTGCACTGGCACACTGAAACCAATTACTAACTCATTCAAAGACCACTGTTATCTCCAACTCATCTCTCAAGTCTCCATTTTCATGCACAATAGTGCCTTTTGGCTGACTGGCCACCCAAATTTAAAGGCATCCCATGGAAGTAGCCAAAAAGAGGAACTTCATGAGTTAATGATACCCACAGCATTAGTACAGCCCTAGTAGCTTACGGACTTCAGCAAGATATTTAGATAAGAGAAATAAATTTTATTAAAACAGCAGACAGAGACAGTTGATTTTAGGGAAAAAAAAGAAAAAGAAAAGGCAACTTCTGGCAACAATAGGCCTCCTTCAAGTTCAGTGACGCTGCGCACCTAAGCAAGAGCTGGTACCAACTTGAAGAACACACAAGACTCTCTCTGGGTTTGTGTTGGTATTGGATTTGAAGTCTGTGAGGTCTTATCCTTTCAGAAAGAGGCCACTGTTGGCATATCTGATTATATGCTTCCACAGAGGATTTATTCATTTAACAGGATGACTACTTGTTTTAGGTGGCTGCTGGGATAATGGAGAAATTTTATGCTGATAAAAAAAAAAAGTGTTTATCAAGAATATCAAGGTAGAAATGAGGAAGTCAGAAAGATACCAAACTAGTCTTTTTTTTTTTTTCTTACATGATTAGACAGTTTCAGCTTAGGAAAGCAATTCCTCAAAAACCTTAAGGTTTCAGAATTCTCCACTCTGTTCTGTTTTCACTATGAGAACATGAATTAGGCTAGTGGTCAAAAGCTTCTGAACAGTAAAATTAGCTGATTTTTAAATGTGTAAATATAAAATTAGCTGATAGTTAAATGTGTAGATATGTATCATAGCCATAAAACAATATATTGCATTATAATCACACTTCAGAGTATTTTACTATGATTTCCTTACACAAAGCACCTTCAGCCAAATCCCACAGCTGAGCTTTTTTTCTCTCACAAATGCATTTTTCAAAATGAAGTTCTGAACACTACCTTACTTTTAAGGTCAGTGTTTCCTGATCTCAGTTCTGTTTGGTTTTGTATTTTATCTAAATTCAGAATTATTCAGAATGTGATCAGAATGTGATCATTTACTTCCTAATAGGTTTGTATAGGGAAATATATACAGTACTACATAAACACCCATCCGTGAATCTGTACAGAGCCACAGCTGTTATTGATGGTAACTGTTCAGCATTTAGGGAAAAAGGCCCTAAACAATAAGTTCTCTTCATTTATTCACATTCTTTAAAAAAAGTAAACATACAAATCAATGAAACTGATTTTCTAAATAAACTATCCTTGCTTGCTCCCAGCCACTTAATTAAACACAATTAACTGTAGTTTGTTTTGGCAACCAATTAATGTCATGATCGAATATAAACAGACTCTGCAAGAAAAGATCATAATTAATAAATCCTTAACAATACAGTAAAATTACACTGAAGCTTTGCTTGCCAGAAATACTTAACGGTATTTTTGAAGAGCATTAACGAGGACAGTAAAAAAAAAAAGTTTTATCAAAGTGTGTACAATTAAGGTCCTGAGGCTCTTGCCTGCACTCAGGCTGACCTATATAACCTGCTGGCATTACTTACATCAGAAGTTTCCAATGCCCAGTTCCCCACTTTCAGATAAACTCAAATGGTTTATCATGGTGATCATAGGTGCTTCCCAGTCAAGTCCTCCATGAGCATAACTTTCACTTGCATAAAAGTTAACTACAGAACAGATTTCAACTCATTGTATTTAGTGTATTTGCCATAAAGGCTCTTGATTCACATTTTTCATCTACAGAACCCAAACTATTAACCTAACTTGAGTTTTGGATCATTTGAGAGGACAGATTAAATGCATATTTTGACCTAAATGAGCAGCTCTCCTAAATAATAAAGGAGCAATGATTCCCATTTAATCTGCATTTTAGCTGCCTATTTGTATAGTGTCAGGATGTGTGACATACAAATAAACCCTCAAAGCTCAGAGGAGAAATATTTAGGCATAAATTTTAAAGACTGGCATGCATGGCAGTCACTGTTAGCTGCTGGTGTAGAGCAGTCTTCCAGATTACATGTAGCTCAAAAGTCAAGGCACCACAATACCAGCTCCACTGAACAAGTCCAGCCACCTCTGTCTACAGATTGGCCTTGTCTTACTTCACTTGGCCTTTCTCAAGGAAGTGAGCTCCAAGCCTTGGAAGAAGAATAGTGCCCCCTTTGGCTGAACCACGTGCAGTGCAGAACCTGCCCAGTACCTTTACGGACCGAGCTGTAGGAGTGCTGAATTCAAAAAAAAAAAGCCTCAGGATCAGGAGGTGAGGGGTGTCTAGCAATAGAGTGCCAGATGTGTAGATCACTCCAAACATTTATGACTTGATTCCAAAAATCCTGATTCGCTCACGTCATCCAAAAACTAGTAAGGTTCTCCCTTCCTGCAGTCAACTCGCTTCCCATGTACAGCTTCCCTCCCCCTTCTCCCACCCTCCCCAAAGAAAAGTGAGGATTACAATGGAATACTATGACAATTATTGGTTATCAAATAAGAGCCACAATGATCCTGTCACTGAAGACGTTACCTTCCAAGGATAGCTAGACTGGTTTCTTCACCCAGTGAACAGGAAAAGGGGAAAACCACTTCGGTATTTGGAAGGAACACAGAAGGCGCGTGCGAGAGAGCAATGTCAGATAACAGTCTTCTAAACAGAGCCTAGAAATATGAGTCAGATACATACATGGGGCTTTGTAACTTCATTCAGCTTAATTTACACCCCCAATTCCCTACTGTGCATCATTGACTGAGTCTAATAAATTTAGAGTCCAATTGTGCTGCAGTCATAGCTGACCCTGCCTAGAGCACAAAAGAAGTCTCCAGCATTGCTACTATGCAAAAAAAAAAAAAAAAAAAAAAAAAAAAAAAAAAGTTTAGCTGGAGAGAACTGTTCTATACAGAGCATCTGGAAATAGCAAAAATGCTGAATCCCATCAGGAAAATAAATCTTGCTCACAGCAAAGGTTGATTTCACAGCAGCACAGAACAGAAAAACATTCAAAGAGAAATCCAGAGATTGTAAGAGGGATAGGATAAAACAGTATGAAACAATGGGAGAAAAAGTCGCCTACCTTATGTGGAAATGCACTTGGATATTGCCTTTTAAAATATAAATGAGTCTTGGACTTAAATAGGCTAATCATTAAAGGCAGCTTTCTGACATTATCAGCAGAAATACTCCAGTGCAGAGCAACCTATATTGCCGTTGGGAGCTATATTTGTAGGTGCCAACTCTTCCTTGGAGCTCAACCACCACGGTATGAATTCTCACGGTCCTTAAAACAATGGTGAGCTACAAATAGCTCAGAGCACCAATAGGCCCCTCCATGATCACCACAGCCCCAGGGCTGCTCTGGGACAGGGAGGCACCTGCTGGGACCACCGCATTCAGGGAAGCTTTCTGGTCCCAGCTCCCCCAGAGCAGCTTCTGCCGTGCACATGGACATGCCTTGCTCCTCCTGCCTGTGCGGCCACCTGCGGATGTGCCCGAGGGAGAGCTGAGATGGCACAGGCAGGGGAAACCAAACCTGAGCACAGAAAAGCTGCACAAATTGCATGTGCAAGAGACACAACTTTCCTCTTGCAATACCACCGTCAGCACCCTAGGCTTGGGCTCTTGCACAAGGAGACACAGCAGTGCTTGCAGCAGCTTGTGGAGCCATGCTGTGCGCTGAGCTGCCCGCTGCGCACCCCACACACTGCAGCCACACTGTTCTTCACAGCCCATCGAGCTGCAACACCTGCTCCCCTCAGCTTGCATTGTCTCCCCGGATCAGAAGGAACAAGGTATCACGTTCAGCATTGTGACTGCTGACAGCTTTCCTCCATCTGCAGCTGAGCTACGTGCTGGTGAAGGAGAGAGGTGTCCTCTGGCCCTCCATCGAGCTCTGCTTGCTGCCTGGCAGCTACGTACCCTCTGCACTCTACCTTAAGAGACTGTTAAAGCCCTAAAGTCTGCTCCTGTTTGGAGGTTTGGTTCTTCAAAAGCCGGAGGCCACTACGCCTCTAACAAAGCCTGCTGCTGTCAGCAAGTGCAGCACACAAGCTCCGCAGGCAGTTCATCGTTACCGGGCTGACAGCGGTCCTACCTCATCCCGAAGCGAACTTCATTACATCAGTTCTCTGCTTACACAAAACACAAACACATTCATCCAGGTATATTTTGTGCATGACCAGGAATACAGTAGGTACCCCCAGGCTGGATCGCTTTACTTTGCAGGTGGTGATTCCACATTTTCAAATACGGCCTGTGAAGGCCAGAAATATACAACAAAGTTACTGAGAGAGCAGAGGATTTCCAGCTAGCACCTGTGGAATACCAAGCTCAAAGCAGGTTTTCCTGATCGTGAACCAACCAGGATGCTGCTTCAAGTGTATTTACTGACATAAATGACATCTGAACCAGATGTTAAAGCTTATCAGTTTGTTCCTTTCAATTAACACAGCAGGAAGCTCCGGTTGTCAGCTTTCATGTCCACGATCTGATCTACTGCATACAGGCCAAGCTTTTGCACAGCATTTCAGACACCACATACTGAAGGCAATTCACATTCACACCAAATTATTAATTGAATGCAGTTCTTACTGATCACAGAAAGTGTACCCATTCATGTATTAACTACATAGTTCTAGACCTGCTTCTATCAACACCAAGAGCAAAAACCCTGTTGAATTCATCTTCCAGATCTTAATTACTCTGCCAAGTAAAGAAGAATATTTTATTTACGCTTTACTGAGGAGTGAGATTCAGACCAACATTCTTCCCAGGCTGTTTTGAACTGAGTAGCCTTGCATTTGGGGCATATGAAAATAGCAGACCTTTTGAAATGTGAAAATATGCAGTTTCCCCTCAAGGCTATAAAAATCAGTGGGAGGGCCAAGATCAGAACTAAGAAATTTTTTGCTCACAGCCACAAACTCAAGTTTCTGCAAAATGCTGTCTGCTAAGAAAGATGCTCAGAGAACTCTTAGGTTGATGTTGGTTGTTAGCTTGTGTAGAATTGCTTCGATGCCGATTTTCGTCCTCATATTATGAGGTATGATTTACTGAGGTGATTTTTAATGGGCACATCATTGTCACAATAAAAGATACTTTTGTATTTACTGACTTACAATTCCAGCCATACTTGATTCAGCCCATGACTTCCCTCCTCTGAATAAGCCTTTTTTTAATTAACATATTTGCAAATGTCAGCACTGCTATAGTAGGTACATGTTTCTGCTTGTGTCTGCCTCACATCTTTATGCTGTGCGCAAGACTAACCTAGCATCCTTAATGTGTAGCCAATTATTTTGCATGAATTTACAGGTTCCAGTGTACTTTCCCATATTTTTAAGCAACACATGACCAGTGCTGTCCACTATAATTCAGAGCTAGTTACAGGTCCTCACTAGGTACAAGACATCCCTCATTCATGGAACAAAGCCAAAAAAATTGCTAAGAATTGCACAGTTTAGGGGAGGGTTAATTGTTATTTTTAATTTAGAAAAAAATGAAACACTGCTTTTTGAATATTTTAACTTTCTTGCCAAATGCCAGCATTTACACTCTGCCTCTGGGACAGAGTCAGTACTGTCAATCAGATGATCAATGGACTATCACAGACACTCAGCTAACTCTGCAAATCACAACCTGTCCACTCTAATCCTCAGGCCAATTCAACAGCTCTACAACCATAGAGCTTCTTACAGCCTAAAACGGCTAATGTGGAATTCTACTCATTACTGCTGCTGCTTATTAAATCACACAGAAATGACATACTTCCAAAAGAATGGAATTTGTTTGTACAAAGTTATTTCCTGTGAATGCTATCACACATCCTTTGCCCAGCAATTTTCATCAAAATGAAATATATTCATAAAAAACTGCAGAAAACTATATGTATTACCCAAGGGGAATCATGCTGTAATGGCATTCAGCTAGCTTACTCCCCATTAAGACCTCTGGATCCTACTGAAAAAGCTCAAAAATCCACCCTGCCCACCTCACCTGTCTCAATGAAAAGGAACAGCCACCATCGCTTAAGGGTACCTAACTGCAGCATTGAAACTTTTCATTGTGTTAATAAGACAAGAAAGAATTCATGAACAGGTACAGACAATACAGAATAATCCATCTTAAAAATCAAGCAATATGCTCTTACTATCTCTGCCCTCATGCCAACATTTCACAGAAAATAAAGCTCCAGTCAATTACAAATGCTGTCACGTAAAATGGTTCATCACATTTGTTTTCAAGTTTGCACCTTCTGCCAAGTCATCTAACTGAATAAAATCCTGAACTATAAAACTGTATAAGGCGCTGAAAGGAAGATTTAAACTTCTGTGATTGCACACAGAGTGTAGAAACCTATTTCAACCCATTCAGATGCTTGTTTAAGATAGTTACAGGATGTAAAAAAAAAGAACAAGCTCAGAAATGTCTGATAATAAACTAATCTTCTCATACATCACCCTCCATTTCCAGTGTTTCAAAACTGAATTAACCACAGTACTACAGATGGGTGTATTCATTGCATTAATCCATTGAGTTCAGTTCAAGTTTATTATGCTAAATCCTCTCCATGAGGATTTTATCTTTTACCTGCACCTTCCTGTGCTTAGTGAGACTCTTCTATTCATCAAGTATGAGAAGCACAAGACAGGGTGGAATCTGCCTTTTTAATCATGTTGTACCAAGGTAGCCCCACAATGGAGTTGAACAGTTCAGAATTGCTCTTATTTTAGAGCTTCTCATTATCTATGGAATATCACGAACTGAGGGAAAAGGTATGCTGAGCATGCTATTGATTACAGCTACATTTGCCATGATCCAATAAGTTGGAATTTCATATACCAAATATTAAATTACTGAAATTATGTACTGGTTCATCTGCATCCATTTTTTATTCACTTTTATTTGGCTGAACATTTTAATCTTACTTACACAGTGACTAACTAAAAGTAAATGACGCATTCCTAATATTATAAATATGAAAAATAGGGTGTGCTCAGGGACTGCAGTTGAATACATTAAAATCACTCAGTTTGCT
This sequence comes from Oxyura jamaicensis, assembly GCF_011077185.1. Taxonomy (NCBI): domain Eukaryota; kingdom Metazoa; phylum Chordata; class Aves; order Anseriformes; family Anatidae; genus Oxyura; species Oxyura jamaicensis. The sequence continues at coordinate 16,248,521 of NC_048904.1, read as the reverse complement.
AGTTAACATATTTCCATCCCTTTTATGTACAACCTTTCGCATTCAGTTGGCAGACTGCAAATTCATGGCCTTATAAAAAACAGTCTTGATTTTCTGTTGTGACAGCAGAAATTGCCCAAAATCTTGAGCAGTTTCCCTAAAGGATGCCCGCTCACTGTTACTTCCCAGGTGCCACACAATCTGAAACCGAGGTGAACATCATGTCAAATTCTACTCATCTGTCAGTGTAGTGGATTATTTCTTGAGAGACTGAAATTGGCTGCCTGGGATCAGAACACCATCAATCTTATTCGTGTAGGGGTGTGGAGATGCTGCCTGAGAAAGAAACAGCCAAGCTTTCCTTCTTGCGAGCCTAAGTAGGTGATGAGGCAGCTGTAAAACCTTCACTCTATCTGTATCACATCTCTGAGTGAAAGATTTTGTCATTTTTCACATTTCTCCAACACTTGGTATGCATTCAGCGTCTTGCTGTTCTTGCCTCATAAAAGAGGTGATTTTTCAACCTTAGGCAAATGTTGCAGAGCTCTGAATCTGTCCAGCTCTCATTTTTTCTCATAATGTCACTTGTTTCAACTGATTTTGCAAAACAAGATTACATTTTCCTTTTACCTACCTGCTTAGTTGAGCTGTTTTTTCCTATTTCCTTCACTGGGGGACAGACTTAAAAAACTGGCAGCATTACTCACAATTGTGTTGTAACAAATATTTTGTTCATTTCTCTGCAAGTCCCAAATACAAACATTGCCGTTCAAAGACTCAAACTTCCAGTGCAAGCTAGTAAAGATAAGAGCATTAATCTAATGCTTTAATGGAGTTACCTAGAGCTGATCTATCAAGGACTTAAGTTTATTTCTCTATATTACACATTTTATTACAAGAAAACAAGACTATACCAAGAAAGCAAGACTTATGACTCTTGGATAAGGGAAATATTTGGGAAAAAAATTGAATCATTAGGTTGATAAAGACCTGCAGTTAAAGACATCTCTTTTTGAAGGTATGCCATTAGATTATAGAAAACTCCAAGTATTAGTTGCCAAATATTAAGTGATTCATCACTGCAAGTTGACATTTACCATCTTCCACTTCTAAAGCTCTTAAGACCTCTCTCTCCTTCCTGCGGTTCTAGATTTGTAATACACAACTCACGGTCTAACTTTAACTAGATGACAATACTGCACTAGAATACGCCAACTTCTCAGTTCTTAAATATGTCTCATCCTCTTTGAAGCAGAATTAACAGTTGAAAAATTAACAACAGAATTTATTAATAAAAACACAAGTACAATAAAACTAATGTGCGGTCTCTGTGGATCACAGCAGTCAAAGTGAGTTGCATTCATTGCAAACCTGAGGGTCTGACTCTGAAAGCCTTGCACGTGCTTAACTCCATTGAGAGACACACCCAAATTTTCCTCTGAGCTGCATGTCTGCAAGTTTCAGAGGTAAACTTGTGAACCTAAGAAAAAAGGTATTGTCATTTACACCAAGGCAAACACCTGACCTCCACTGAATGCTAAAGACTGCGGGAGATGTGGTAACAGCATTTCAAGTAAGCAACCCCTGCCCAGCTTAAGTTAGATAACGCAAACAAAGTTACCCCAAACCGTGCTGTTACGTCTTTCAGTGTTGTACACCCACTCCAGAACTGCATGAAAGGGGGAAAAAGGGAAACAGAAATAAGGACAAAGGCAGGAACTAAACTGTTACCCAGAATGGGATTCCCATGTTGGGAGGTTGTTAGAAGACTACATTAAAGGATGAATATTGCAACATCAGACTGGCAAAGCGCAACACGTTAGACCAAAAAGGATGGTCTGCAATATAAAGGCAGAAAACAGATAAAAGTTAAATGATAGAATGCATTTTATGATTAGTCAGTCATTTATCAAGACAGACATGAGCATGTTGGAAAGCCTGTGATCTTACAGTTTCCCACAGCTGATATCAGTCCTACCTGGTCTGTGCAGGTGATGCTGCTGGAAAGTGTGATGGAGGGACCCCTGACAGAGCAGCATTGCACAGGCACTTATCCACAAATACAGGACCCAGGACATTGCAGAGACCACTGCCATTCTCTAAACGAAATATTAGACAGACATTATTATCCATCGCCTTGCAGCACACAGAATAGTCAGTTTCCATTACAACATTGTTATTTTTCTTCTCCTTTTGTTAAACGCCTTTTTTTACCTGGTCAATTTCCCCCCCATGGGATGCAATTGTCATACAACAAAGGTCATGCCCAAAAAGGACAGTTGATGTAACACTATGTCAGCACAGGAGTCTGGATAACTTTAATAATTCAGTGGCAAAAATGAAACTGTAACGATCTGAGGACTTGGGGGGAAAAACACAAGAAGAAAATATAAACAGAAGGCTGGGAAATATTCCCACACTGGTCCACTGCTGAATTTAAAAGTGGGGAGGGAAATCACAAGGCTAGCTAAAAATACTGTGATGTCCAGACAGCATCAAAACTACTTTAAACACATTGCAGATAGGGATACAACATTATCAGGCATCTGAGATGCATTTCAAAAACATTCCATCCCCAGTACTGGAAGACTAATGCTGCCCCAGAAGGTAGAAGATTTTTTTTTTTTTTTTTTTTTTTTTTTTTTTACTTTTGTGAGCATTAATTTTTAATCATGATGCTGTCTGCTAAACAAAGTAATTGTTTCTCAGAATTATCTTCTAACCCCCAGATGCAACCAGATTCCTTTTGTTCGACCTGTGCATATAAAAGGACCAGGGTATGGCCAGACTGGCTTTCATACATACTAAACAGAATATTTTATCTTTTTCACAAAATAGGTTATGTCAATTTTTTAATGAAAAACTTCCTGAAAAAAGGGGAAAGGCACTTTCTGTCTTCCAGTACTGATGTACAGATGCATCCAGTACAGGTGATGTTTTTTCATACTTGTATTCACTATTGTACTAGTTTTTACTATTGTACTAGCTGGCTAAATTTTCCTGACTTTTCAACTTCAGCAGCTCTTCCTTAATGCCTGCAAGGATCAGGAGGTTTGCAAGGCTCAGCTACGCTACACATCGTCCAGTTCCTTTAACAACACCTTCTGCTGCATTTCATATTGCTAAATTAATCAAACTTCAGGCACTCTCCTTCTTCAGCCAATGACATGATGTCGTTTTCTATCTAATAATCCAATCAGCTGAACATCATTTTCACAGAGGAAGAAAGACTTCGAACGATTAAATCTCTCACATAGAAAAAACACGATTTTACACAAAAATTAAAGTCTGTGTGACTTATCAGGGGATTTCTGCAGTAGGAAGATTAGCAGCATTAATATAGAGAAATTCACTGTCAATAAAATATATGCATGGAAAATATTTTTGCCCAGTTTTAAAGAAGTAGACATAGCCTTCGGGAACCTTTAAGACTAACTGGCAGAAAAGAGCCATGTAAACTGACAAGTCTAATTAATAGCAAACACCCAAACATTATTTTGATCAGCATGAGGCTCTTTCTCTGTTCAGAGGATCTGATGCACTACTCAGCAAATAATTAGTTTCACTGCTGACTGTTTACTTCCCAGTGTACAGCGTACTTCTCCTCTCTTTAGACCTAGTTATCTTGCAAAATAGATTCAGTCCCCTCAGATCAGGGAGCTCCCAGAAGGCTTCCTGTGTCTTCAAGAATTAATGCCTTTTTGTCATATTTGGTGCTCCTACGTTTTTTATACAAGAAGGTAAGAGAGAAAGGTAACTCTCAGACACAGCAATACTTTAGGTATTCAGGTTATTTAAACTGAACTTTTCAAAACCTAGCCAAGCAGTAAAGCAAAGCCAAACTTCTACAGTCTGTTTAATTCTCCTGTGTCTTTCTTCAGGCATCATCTTCTAAACCACATGGACAGCAGACTTCCTTAATCCACTCTTATTCATTTATGCTCTCTATTTAATTATTTTTTAAACCTTTCCCAAACTACACTATTATAAACTACCTTTGCTCAGACCCCAGCATTTCTTACAAACATTTGTCTTGCACCTGTTTGTCAGCAGACTTATATGCAGTTTTATGCACAGATCATCTTATCATTATTAAGAAACAGAGCAGAAAGCATTCCTCCCGTTATGATCTGATGAGTTCTAGATCTGCTTTCTGAATCTTAAATCCTAAAGAAGCTCCTTACCTGAGTAATCCAACCAAGAGCAGAGCACTCTATTAGTGTTCATTGGAAAGGTCTAACACTTTTTAAAATCCATCTGTACCACAATAAGGGATTTTAATAGCTTCCCAATAATCTTCTTTATCAGGATTATGAGGGAAAAAAAATCTCGTTACAAATCCTGTTCCCAGAGTAAAGACATCTGAGCTTTCAGACACTGCCGTCAGAAAAGTGGCCAAGGTTTGAGGGGTGGAAACCTTCTCATTTTCACCTTTAAATCATCTCCTAGCATCACCCGCTGCTTGACGAGACCTTTGAAGTGATCTTGAGATAATTTGCAGCTTCCAGAATACTTAAGGACGAGGAGCAGTTCAACGACAAGAGCAGCCTCACTCCAGCGCGGGCAGTGCAGAGCCGGGCAGCCGTAGGCACGCCGCTATACGATGCTGTAAGTACCGTAGCCTGTATCAACGCATCCCTGCTCGGGAGGGTATCACATGCCTTAAAGCCTTAAAACGACACGGCCCCCGGTGGCGAGGCAGGGTGCCGGAGCTGCGGATCGGCTCCGGCACCGGCGCGGGGCCGGGCGGGCAGTGCCGGGGGGCCGGGCTGCGCCGCGCCTTCGTTCCGCGGGCGCTCCTCCCGCACTTGTTCGCGACAGGCGAGGGAGACGCTAAGAAAGCCTCCGTCTCTCCCTTTCTCTCTCCTCTGACAGACGCGTGTGAGCGGGCAGGGGCGGTGCGGGGCGGGCAGGGGCCGGATCCCGCACGCCAGCAGGGTTTTTGCAACACCTTGCCGCACCTGAGAGAGAGGCTTGCTCGCAACTCTGCTGCCATGCAGCTCAACAGACAATAGAAACGAGCTTTGCTTTACTCCTCCTGAATGCTAAGATGCTAAGGCTGTTTATGCTAAAATTATTTATTACGGTTATTTATTTATTGGCCACGTCTTAAGTGGCTATTTACAGGAATGGAGTGGTTTCCTCTCCCTGTCGTACCATATGTAATTATTTTTTAAAGAGCCATTGTATATATTTAATACATCGAAGCACACCATTCACTCAGCATTACAGCTCCCATCTCTGCCTACAAAAGGAAGAAGGCAAGGAGACAAGACAAGTTTCCATTTTAAGAGCTCAGGGTGAACATTTACTTGTGTTAGTATTTTCTTTAATCTGTGGTAGAAAAGCATGCTACCTTCACTGCTTACCAGCTCCAGACACCAACAATAATAAGTAACAGCAATGAGTACCCTACTCTCAAGCTCCTCATTCTCAGCCCCCAAGGACGGATGTCTCATTGGAGATGCTGAGAGTTGCAGTGAGTTTACCTGACTGTCTGTACCCTCCTTTGGAGCCTCTGTATTTCACTGGGGAGCGCACATTACGAGCTTGGCCCTGCAGACTGACAGGATCATTGCATTGGTTTCCACCACAGTGCTCATAGCAGCTCTTTATTACAGCCTTGTCACAATAAAGCAGGTGGGGTGAGGGGTGAAGTGACACAGGGCAGGAACCCTCCCCTTACTCCTGGCCACCACTGCAGCACAGCTCCTGGCAGGTCCCAAAGCTGCCCTGGGGAGATGGTGGCTCAGGACAAGTCCTGTGGTGGCCACAGATGCTTTCAAGAGGTCAACATTTCTTTTGGAAATTTCGTATGAAACCACACAAAACTAATACGGTTGGGAACATAATGCCCTCTTTAATACACGTTTTCCCTAAGATTTTCATTAGATACTGGAAGAAGGCCAAGAACTGGAGCAGTTGCTGCTACTTTCTGGCCTCAGAAGGGTCTAGAAGTTCCAAAAAAAAAAAAAAAAAGCAGATAAAAAGAGACAACCAAAGCACATCAAGTACTGATGCCTAAGGAACCAGGACCTGGGACCAGGTGCAGCCCACAGCAAGAATTGATGGATAGGTGGAGGGCTGGTGGTCACAGCTGCTGTGATTTCCTGCCAAAGCCAGAAAGAGGCTCAAGACCTTCATTCTTTCCATGGAAATGTGGGGAGCTTTCTGCAGCACCTGAGGAGCAGATGATGGGAATTTATTTTAAAATAATACATTTAACAATGTGCTCCTTCTAGGAGAAGTGGGGAAGGGTATGGAGCGGGGAGGTGCGAGGCAAGAGGAGGGAGAGGGGCCTCAGGAAGAAAACAAGATCTTCTAGGAAAGTGAAAGGCCTTCTGGACAGCAGGAGGAATCAGACAAATTGTGACCACACACCTTGGCAGAGAAGGCAGAGACAGATTTATGCAAGATACAGATTTATGTAAGGTACAGCAGAACTGTCACTCTGCCAAGCACTGCTAACTCCCAGCTCCATGAGGCTAATGCCACCATAACCCCTGACAGATGCTGCTATTGCTCAGGACAAGCTCTGCAGAAACATGGGACATGTTGCTTCTGCAGGGTAGGGGGGAGATCAGAGGCACAGAATAGAATATTAAACAGGCTGCACTTGAAGTCTCTTCCCTGCCCTGGCTCCCAGTATCAGATGGGAACAGAGGAGTCCTTGGCAAATCTTGCAGTAGCATCCTTACATCTGTTTTGATGTCCTTGCTGCCAGTTTTAACTTTCAGTGGACCAACAAGACATAAAACAGCTACTCTCACCCTGCTTTAGGCTGGGCAGTGTCCTCGCCTGATGCTTTGGGGCTTTACTTTTGCCTCCTCACTTCAGGAGTCAGTGGCTTTGACAGGAAGGGAATGCTGTTTTACATGTGCCCATAGGCTCGTGTACAGAATTTGGAGCTGCTATCACTGACAAGGCTGGAAACAGAAAACGTGAAGGAAAATAAGACACCAGTCCGCACATTTCAAAATCCTTTGTCATAACAGGGAAAGGCTGAAAGAGTAATTTATGTCTAGAGGAAAGAAAATGAGGCAAAAGGTTGTGCCAGCCATCCAGCTCAATGGCAGCTCTGTCCAGTGCTGGGGCAAGATGAATCCAAGCCCTGCAGCAGGGGTAGACCAGCCCCTGGGTTACAAGATCCGTGCCTGGGAGGGGAAGTGGCAAAAAGTGCAACAGCAAAGGCAGGCCAGGCAGATCTACGGTTTGCACACCCCGTGCAGTTTGCGCACAGTTTGCCTGTGAACAATATATTATTTGTCTAAAAGCAACTTGCAGCAGGACTACAGGGAAGCCGAGTATTTGTAAACAAGGTCTTGCCCCTTGTCTCCCTCCAACCATCTGGCAGCAGCCACAGCAGAGAGGAGCCTGTGATCTGCCCATCACAGAAACAAGAAAGGCTTACAGGTATGGAGAAGGCCAGGCACAGCAAAGGTGAGGGTGAAGTTATTAGCTTATGCTAGTAACACTCAAGCATTCTTCTCACATTGACTTGTCCTCCTCCCCACTTGGTCCTTCCACTTCCACTAACTCTTCTTGGCAAACAGAAGAAAGGACAGAAACTAGGAGTTTTGAGCTACCCTAATCAAAGAGCAATGGAAAATTGCCTATCCACAGCTCTGATCGAAAAACTCCATGGGGTTCCTGGCAGGGTTGCCAAAAGCAGACCATTACACTGATGTGATATTTCTAAGGTGAAGGTAGGCTGCAAGGGGTCAGCAGGTGTTAAACTGCCTTTGAGACAGGTTGCCTCACACAAACAATGATTGTATTCACAAGAAGAATAGCCTTTCCCTCCTGGTTCCACCATTCATCTGAAGATGCCAAGGGAATGACAAAAATAGGCAAATAAAAATAAATGCTCTTCAATCCCTGAACCTCTATTTATCACAAGTTTCTGTGCAGACAGAAAAGGAGAGCATATGCAACCCAGGCAGACTAATGCAGACAGCAGATTGGTACTTGCACCCAAATAAGGGCCTCTGTCCTCTACTTTCTCATGCTGCCATCTCCGTTCCTCTCCGCCTCCCCCACACACGCCTTTTCCCCATGTAGAGATTTAACACGACAAATCCCAGGCGTGTATTTTACAGGGTTTGAAGAAGGCTCACCACCTTTGAAATGCAAAGCTCATTAGTTCTAGTGCTCCTGGGACAATGAAGCCTTGGTTTTCACAGATTGTGTTCTCCATCCCTCCCAGCTGCTCCCACCCACCCTACACCACTCTTTTCCATACACCCAAACTCAGTTTCAGCTGCTGCCTGGGCAACAGGCAGTACACATTGCAGCTCAGCTGTACCTACATGTTCCTACTCCAGGTGAGCCAGTCTAACAGTACATTTTACCTTATGTCCACCGGAAAAGGAAATTACAGACTCTCTCATCTCACATCTACAACATTTATGTAAGCTTTCTTTAAAATCCCACAGAACAGAGCTCTTGCTTGCCTTCCCACCCCACCAATTGCAACAGCAAAGCTTGGCTTCCACTGAAAGCCAGTCCACATGGACAGCCAAGCAGCTGGGCACACAAAGATCAATCTGCATACATACAATAGCCAGAAGGGCAGCCATGAAGTGCAGAGTGAAAACAGCCATGAAACAACCCCTCATTCAGGGCCCTGCCTCTCCCCAGGCATTTCTGGCTCTTGGTTTCTTCCCCCCGTGGAACAGGGAGAACCAACACTAAAGCAGGATTTTTTCAGAGAATGCAAGAAATTTAGGAGCTTCCTAAAACTTAGGCATGGATGCAGCTGTGCCCAGAAAAATGCTTATATGCTATGCTCAATTCATACAGGTGTTTGCAGCAGTTTGAGTTTCATATGCACATCTCCCATGGTCAGTCAGATGCCAACAGCAGCACTATATTTCCTTTTCCCAGAAAAACCTTACTTTCCCCTCCTTGCCCAGAAACTTTCCTTTCTCAGTCCCCACCACTTTTGCTCCTGACTTGAAAGGGTTCTGGTCTAACCTCAATGACAGAGCCAAATATATTTCCTTTTCCTGTTATGTCTTCTAGAGTAACATTAAATCCTTTAATCTATACTGTCAGGTTTTCTCTCCTTTAACTTTTTTAGTGGAAAGCAAAGATTTTACTTGAGTGTACACACACTGACCATGAAATAGCCAGAAAGCTACACAATTTTTTGTGGAGGAATCACATTTGGTGATTTGTCTCGCTGTGACCACAGCCTCTACTGGCCAAGTACAGACTATACACACCAGGAGCCTAAAGAAGCAGAGATGAACAGCATGTGCAGGGAAACCATTTCCTATGGGACTCCAGGGGCTAGTTCACATGGTTATCATCCCACCTCACATATGGTGTGCCAGCAAGCCTGCTCTATTCCTGCTGCAGCCACAGCTATGTAGAGCACAAAAGGAAAGACTTTCAAGGTTATTTTTTTCCAGCCTACCTTTAAGGCGCTGCTCTTCCTGGTGAAAGAGAGGTCAAGTATTCACAATTCCCGTGCTTGAGAGGCAAAGATTCTGCTTCATACATAATGCCCATACCTAAGAGGAGGGAAAGAAAAAAAAAAGCTATATTTGTCAAGGCAGGTTATATCAAAAACTTTGTGTCCCAAGTTATTTTTAAAGATCACAGGACAACGCACAACAAATCTCAACCCTTATCAATAACTTGCCTTTAGCTAACAAGATCAGTACTTGCTATGGAGTAACAAGAAGAATTAGCTATGCAGTACATTACCAACAAGCAACAAAGCTTCAGTAACACCCAGTATATTATAAGCATAAAAACATGATTGCGCTCAGGATATTATGGCAGGTGAACATAGCCTCCATATAATAGAGATGATTTTTATTTAGTTTCAGTTCAGAGATGTCCAAGAAAGCAAAGAAATCTAAGTTAAAACAGCATTAGAGTGATGCTGGTCATGGTTTTCTTGTCAAGTAATGATATTACTATTCTTTATCAGCTATACATCAGCTAGAGAGATCACCCTGATCTGAAATTCAGGAATCTCTTCTCACTGATTCTCAGCTTCTGCATGGCACAAACTCCAGAGCCTTCAGCCCAGGCAGTCTTTTGTTACCCTAGTTGAATCCATTAAATGAAATACTTTTGAAATACCCCTAGTTTCAGAGGGAACTCTTATTGGTGTTAGTCTGTGGTTGCCCTTCTGGAGCAGCTAGGGCCACATTCCATCCAAGACCCACCCACAGCAAGCAAATCAGGGGCCATGGTGCACGAACTGAAAACTAGTGTGTCTATAGTCAGAGAGGGCACTTGATATTGGATTAATCAGTTTCAGGATGTCAAATATCTGCCCCCAGGCACAGGTTTAGCATTTACTTCTGCTGCTAAAAAGTCAATTTTTACATGAAGGTACAAGTGTTTTCAAAATTCACAACATAAATAAAAGAAACCCAACCAAGACAAAGCAATTGAGATATGCTGGCAGGCAAATTCACTGAGGAGAGCTCAGACATGGTCACTGGGCTGCCTTCATTCCCTCTAGCTTTGCTGTGTTCCCAGCTTTAAATTAAACTTAACAAACAATAGGGCTCCATTATCTCCAAGTAATGAAAGCAGCAGTTAAGAGAAGCCTCTTCTGGCAAAGTTCTTGTCTTTCAGAAAGGCAGAAATAGGGCTGCTGGGGAAGTGGGTTTCTCCCCAGGTGCTGCAGCCAGAAGCCCACCTCCCTCCCCGTGCTCCCTCGGCCCCATCAGCAGGCCTCCAGCTAGGCCCAGGAAGGCAGCTGGAGAAGCAGCCAGGAGCAAAAAGGCCCGCACGCTGACCACAGTTCAAAAACGCATCAGCCCTTTCCTGGTCAGCCCTAGTCCCTCCCAGCACATCACTGGGAAGAGAAAGAGCTGCCCCAGCACACCATGAAAGTTCAAAGTGCATGTCTTCAGTGCAACCCCTCCTTCAGCCCCAGACACCTGTCCTCCAAAACCCAACCTTGAAATATGCAGGTCTGACCTCTCAGAAAGGCCTGGCTTTCATTTCTGCTTCCCCCTAACTCACAGACTTCTCTAAATAAATTTGTGACTGCATTTTTTTTTTTTTTTTTTTATCTCACTGCTGGAGCAAACTCCTTAACTTACCTCCGCTCCCCTCATCTCCTTCCTCAGGTGGGGTGAGGGCAACCTTTATAAGCTCAGACCACCTGGGATCACTTTGAAGGGGCCACAAACTGACACAGGTGTAAACTGCTCTGAAAGCTCAAAAAGCCACCAGATACAAAAGATTTCTTTGGTTAGAATAAGTCCCTGTGATAAGGCATGACCAGGGTGATTTGAGATGTAAGCCAGGAGGGGTGTGCTGCATGACAGGGAGCACTGCATAGAGACACGCTACCAGCTCAGCGCCCTTCCTTGCTGCACAGTACCTCCAGGCACTGCTCGTGCGTGCTCCAGCACACACTGAATGCGTGTCTTTGCCCCAGCCCAGCATCTGCACTCAGAAACATCATATTTCAGAAAGATTTGGGTGGTACCTCTGGAAAAGATAGATCCAATGAGCCAATTCATCTCTGCAGCGTTGCACTTCTGTCTTTATAACTCCAGGTGCTACCCTGAAAATAGCACTTAAAGTCAATTTACTCTGCGTTGGCCCCAGCTGCAGAGGGAATATCAGCTCTTGTGCTGTACCAGGGCATTGACCAAATAGCCTATCTGCAAACTTGTGTAGTTGCTTCCAATTTACCACCAAGTAAGCCAATGGTGGAAAAAACATAAACAAATTGAGAGGTTTCTTTGCTACCTGCTCTGTGTAGTGTGAACACTTACGAGGGATTCACTATGTGATCTTAAGATATTTTTAGGTTTATTACTTAAAAAATATCTTTAATTTTGAAGGGACATGGTGTGGTTTCCATGCAGCTCTTTTAGCATGCTTGGATTGTCTCAGATTAGAGGTGCTACACAAGGCAATTTTGATTATGGATTTATAAACAATAATAATAATAAACATACTGTGTGATACTATAGCCTAGAGTTTGCAGAAAATCCTTGGAAAGATAAAGCAGGCATACAGGGACAATTTATGTTTGGGGGGGCGGGAGGAGAAAAAAATAAAATGATAAAGAGGGAAAAAAAAATTTGAAAGCAACACAAAAGACTCCATTAAGAAGTGGAAAAAAAGAGGCTGGGGAAAGTTCTCCCACTGGAACAAGAAAAAGTGAGAATCAGCATGAGTATGTGATATACAGCAGCCAGTGCATCCCTGATGCCATCGCTTTGAAGAACACAATACCTTATGATTTAATTCGCTGTCACTGCTATGGGCTTTGTCATTATTTAAGAAAAATACTCCAAGCACTCCCTTCCACATCTCATCTACTTGTTTGCAGAGCTGGGCAGAGCGCTGCAGCCAGAGCCCCATGTACTGAACTGCTGGAAATGGGAAGTTTCTGAATAAGGAATTAGTGCATGAAATGAGCATGAAAAAAATCATATACTGTTCTGCCTTTGCTTCAAAACAGGTTGGTTGATTGACAGCCAACCCTATATAATAATTCCTTCCAGGCAGATGGCAAGATCACGATTTGCTCTTCAGCTGCAATTTTCTGCTGCCTCGCACAAGCAACCTAGCTACATGATCTACCAATAAGAAGGGTCTGGGCTGCTTTGTATAAGTTTTACAATGCTCACATCAAAACATATGGATTAATATTGTGACTAGTTCTCGTATTCCATTTTGTAAAAATTTGCCTTGAATTTGCCTCCAACATTTCCTAGCTGATCGTATGTAGATAATAGCTTCAGAAATCCACACAAAAGCAACTTGTAAATTGCTCTACCACCCCTGACAGACAATACTCTTTTGAACGTTTGCGTAGGTGTTGAAAATCTTGCCATACATCTCAAGCTCTCTCAGCGCATATTGTTTTTAGGCTGCCATCTGCTAATGCACAGTTCCACCCTAAGAGAGATGCAGGAGTGCTCCAGCCTCCAGTCTGTTCTGTTTTCAGATTTACTCTTTTATTTCTTCCAATTCCCAGTGCTCAGATTGTGCCATTTGTAACCCCGACTGTAGCAACAAAGTTCAAGAGACACATCCACATCACTGCTAATTTTCAGTGATAAAGAACGTTTATTGAGCGGGTATCCAGGCAGTTGTTTTAATGAACCAAAGCAATGCTTCACACAGTTGTGTCCCTGGAAGAAAATTCATTTGTCTCCGTGTCATTCGGTATGTATGTGGAGAGGTGTGGGGCTGATCAGGAAGTTTTGAAGCACCCATCTTCAGTGTATGTATACCTATAGCATGTGTATTGAGTTGGTGGCAAAGAAAGAAGACAATGCCCAAAGATATAACGTGGGTAACATCTTGAACAAAGCAAGCATGCACATCACAGTGCAGAATGTCGGGAACTAATTATCATAGCAAATAAGGAATGATGAACATTATACTTGACTGATTTTGTACTTCACTGAAATTGTCAACAGTGCTCTTTGTCTGACTGCTGATTTTGCTTCACTCCCAAGCACATCTGCAAAATTTATAAGATGATATTTAGTTCCTTTTTGTTTGTTTGTTTGTTTTTGTTTGGAAACAAATTTATAATGGATAATTTCAGTTAAGTTTGCTATGCGGGATCTGTCACTAAAATACACTGGAAGCTACAAATTTAACTGTAGGAAATTGAGGAGTATGTTATCACTTGCCAGCTGAAATTTATCTGCTTTGATCCCTTTTTTATATTCTTCTTCTCCCACACATCTCTTTTACTATCCTACCTTCTTCTCAGGTTTTCAAAGATTTTGTTGTCATTTACTTTGGAATAAAATACTAGATTTTGTTGTCGTTGTAGGCTCTGTACATCAAATTGTTGTTCATGTCACACTGAATTCTGTGCGCCAAGAAGAGAAGTCAGAATAAGTAAGCATACACAATGGCACAGAAATCTTTCTCATATTGCTTGCGAAACATGAAAATGAATAAAAGAGGAGTAAGATAAGAAAACAGAGATTGAAAAATGAAAATATAAAGAGGTTTTAAAGAGACTCAACTAGCAGTTTTGCTTCTTTTTCCAGCTTGTACAGCAATTCTCTCTCATTCTCTAAATTGGACAAAAATGGTATGTCAGACTTAGGCTATATGTTTTCATTGGCTCCAGTAATCAAGGTAAACCAGGACAGTCTTTTCCATTGAAAAAAAAATATATTTTTACAACTAAGCAACAACAGTAATTTTTGTTTCTTCTACCTATGGTCCAGCAAAAGACTGCAACTGCCTTTTTATTATTATTATATATTTTTTTTTACGAGCTTTTAGTTGCTAGAGATGTAAACTCACTCTCCAAAGTATGACAGATGAATTCTCATGCCATGAAATATGATACCTTTCAGAGGGCCTGAAAGCAACTAATAGATTTTCAGGAAAATGCTAAAAATTAGCTTAATGTTGTATAAATAAAGATATTTATGCAACCTGGAATGAAATTCCACCACAAGCAGAAAACTAGGTCCTACTTATGATTCCAAAGCCGCCTTCTGACAGTTTACTCTCTAATGGACTTAAGGTCATTTGATGGCCTTCTGAATCTCACCTCATAGAGTCATCATAGTGAAATTTTAAATATGAATAATTTTAGGGGCAGCATAATATCTGTTTGACTCCTCCTTCCACTTCCCACAGGGGGCTGAAAAATGTTGAACTCTCCTCTTCACAATTAAATTCATGAAACACTTAAATTCTATGGCAGCCAGACACCAAGAAACAGGAAAATCTTTTCATCTCATAATGTTTTAGAGCCCCTAGGCAAATGTAAACAGTGTATGCTGTGATAGTAGAAGGATTTATTGCTCCTGCTGAACAGAGAATCAGCTGATTTATTTCTAATTCCAATAGATTTTTTAGGGTAATTTAAAAGTATTTATTGCAGAATTTTGTAGGAGTTATTATTTAGGAAGTTTGAACATACCAGACCCATTTGTGTGGAAATACATTTTAAACAAAAAGACACGGAACCCAAATCAATCTGTATTGAGCTGGCCTGTAACAGTGAATCATTATTGCACTCTCTCTCCTGCCAGAGCGTAAAAGAAGGTTAGAGCTGCCTCGCACATCACAGCTCCTGGAGCCCAAGTGGCATTTTGTGGGCCACCACTGAAGGTTCTGCTCTACCAAACACAAGCTTAGGCATGGAATTGTCTAAGTCACTTTTATATTCTTACAAACATTTTACCCAAGACCAGTTTCATTGATTTTGCTGAGAAAAACATCACTAAACTGTGTAACACTCAAGTGCCATTTTAACCACTCGTTTATGGAGGACTCAGAGTGACAAAGGTTACTGTTTCAAATCGGTACATCCCTGTTACTATATCAAATCCATAGAAACATTAGTGAAAATATGACTTTATGTCTTGCCACTTGCTTTCACAGTAGGCACTTAGCTTTCCTGGAGTGCACTCCTGTGCTGCAGCTGTACTCAGCAACCTTGGGAACTGGTTGGAAAGCTGAAGGAGAGTAAATGCACTTCCATGGCAGAGGCTGAGCCACCGGTTAGCAGCGGATGTGTGCTTGTGGGAACAGCCACCCACACAGCAGGCGTCTGTCTCAGAGGATATTCAGGCTCCAGCAATGGACTGTCACCTTTTGTCTTCTTAGCTTTTGGTCCTCTCCAAGCTGGCTGCTATTGCAGTCTGTGGGTTAATGCTTTGGGCAGAAGCTACCTCCTCTATGAGAGCTAGTACAAGAAGGCTCATCTGTGTCAGAGCCTGCAGTCACTCCACAGCACAGCTAAAGAAAATCATTAGGAGTTGTAATCTGATCATCGATCATATTTGCCAGCTCATCACCTCTGTCTCCACTAAAAGGTGCTTGAACATTACATAGGTAATTAAAAATTCTTCTTGGTGTCTTTTTTACCTTCCATGCTTATTTAGGAAACTTGTTTAAAAGATGCACAGTTTCTGAATTTCTCTTCAGGGATGCCACCGATTCAACTCCAGACTGTCTGCCAAGCTGGCATTCCACTGAGAGTGGAAGCTCTTTGCTTTGGCTAACTTGAAGAGCTTGAACCACATCTCAGATAAATGCTGTAGAGAATCAATTTTCAATTTCCTGCTCCACTTTGGACATGCATTTAAATACTCACTACTTCTGGCACCTGGAAAGAAACCAACAATAAAATCAAATGATCAAACTATTCACCTGATAAGAGAAAAATCTGCAATAAATCAAGCAAACAGGAGATTCAGACATGAGCCTGAAGGCTAAATTGTGTCAGTACTGATATAAAAGTAATGCCATGATCTTACTGTCTTTTTGACAATAATATCTAGCTACTCAACAATTGTTTTGTCTAAACCAGGATATTTCTGTAGAATTCATAGTTCATTTTAAAGATATCTTATTCTTTAGTGGAAGGGGGAAAATGGGTAGAGTTCTTAATAAGGTTGAAATCAGAAAAAGTGTTGAGAATTAGTTAATTAGAAAAAAAAAAAAAAAAAGATTCAGACAAAGGAATGAGAACATCTGGTCTTATGAGAGAGACACTGGAGGAGATGTTGAAGTTCCTGGAGATAGTGAGAGTTCAGAAACTGTTCATGACCAGACTTTTATCCTTGCAGCAAACTCCACACCGCACTGTATGTAGCTATTAGGGTGAGAATCTCAGCAGTGTACAGGTTTGTCTGCTTGCCTTTATTTTTCTCCAGCTGCTATGTCCTTAATAATAATAAAAATAATAATAAAGTAAATAAACAGCCCATGAAGGAAATTCATATCTGAAACAAGGACATTGGAAAGATTCATGTGAAAAGACTTGTATCGGTTTTGGCTACTGTTCTATTTGAACAAAATTTTAACAAATAGATCAGTGTTCCCTGAGAATATTAAAATGTTATCAAGTGAAAAACAGTGCATTTTGGCTCAGCCTCTAAACAGACCAGCAAATGCATCTTGCTGCATTCAGAAGGCAGAATATTAATTATGCCCATGGAAAATCATAGCTGTGAGAATATATTAAACTGGAATAGACAAACTAGGAAGGGATGATAGCAAAAAAATCATGGAACCTATAATTGTCCTCCAGTCTTGCAAGATATTGCTGCTTTAAGGGACTCAGAAGGGTAAAACGCCTCCCCTTTACCAACTGTTGTCAGGCTGTTCCTGGGAGTAGCTGAAGAAAAGAATGAACAATACTTTTCTCTGCAATGTTCTGACTGTAGAAACCCGTAAAACACTTCTTTGAAGTCAGAGTGATTGCAAACCGAAGAGGGATAGCCATGCAAACAGTATTAAACCTTTGTCTCTGGGAGGTTTTACTCCCAGCTAACCTGCTGCTGCAGTTTGTCCAGACAGCTGCCGTGCCGGGAGCCTTCTCCAGTCTGCAATGAGCCATCAGCATCTTGCAAAGAGAAAACAAAGAGAAATGACAACGCATAAGCTCATCCTGTTGCAACTGTTCAGGAGGGAAAGGGCTATGCAGCAAACAAAATAATAGGCAGGCTGGTGACAACTTCTGATTTTTTTAATTTTCTGTTTCTGTTTTTGTAGTTGTGAGACTAAAATTGGAAAAATTAATTGGGTTCCTATTTTACCCTTACTCTGTGAAAAATGCATGAGCAACTACGGTCAAAAATGCCAATAATAGTAATAGCAATTGTAAAAATAAAGATGACAGGAATTGCCTGAAAACAAGTAATTTGCAATTTGCAATTTTCAAAATTCCTACCTAAAAGACTTTGGAGACTGTTTCTTGGAGAATGACAGAACATGCTTTTTAGTAGAGTTAACCAGGAATTAGACATATATCTTGCTGTGTGGTACCCCTGCAAGACAGCAGAGCATGGCTCCATATTTGTGTGGAAATGAGGGAAAGGATCAGCTACATGCTGGTAAACTGCTGCCTGTGCTATACCTTCCCCTCCCATGTCTGTGCACCCTATTCACTGATTTCCCAATGTTTGCAGGTTCAGATATTGCCAGTGAAAATGCAAGAAAAGCCATGTTCTGCATGGCCAAAAGAGGGATAAAAGGAAGGAGGCCCATCAGTGTTCCAGCTTGGCTTCACTTACCACATTACATCATCCCTCAAGTTTAAAATATGTTCTGCAATTTTTTTGCAGAGAAGAGGTTTGGAAAGCTGCACACCAATTCCACTCTCACAGAAATCAATAGTGAAGCTCCCATTGCTGAAGAAGAACAAGATCTACATCAGCACTCTGAAAATCCCACCCTTCTGTTGCAATGCCTTCAACGGCCTTGAAAACAATGTCATGCATGTTATTTGAAAATGTCCCTCTTCAGTAAGGGTGACAGCACTGACAGAGGAGAGGACTCTTTGGCAACTGCGTGGGCAGACTTGGCTGTCTCTTCATCTGGAGCAGCTGCACGAGCTACTGAGGGGCTTTGTGCATCAGAGCCACCTTAGCCTGGAGATGGGTGCAGAACATGGCCCCAGCAGAGGAAATTATTGTTGTCTCAGTGCTACAGATATCAGTGGCATATGGGGCATTGATGTAGTTAAGGAAGAAATCTAATTCAAAGTCATTTGGCTGTACGGATAATTTAACCATCCTGGTATTACTGAGCGATTATGTATATTTGAAAAAGGGAAAAGCAAATACCCAAAGGCCTCTTGTGTACAATGCTGAAATTTCGAGAAGTTGTTATGTGGCAGAACGGGGTGTTGATAACACCGGAGATAACCCAGTGCGATAGTGCTATCAGCACCTGAGGAGTAATAACTGATCTACTTCATATTTACCAAATGTACCAGGCACTCCGTATTATGTTTACCTAATGATTAAAAGGAACAGTAAATGGAATGACTTCCTTTTAATCAGTATGTCAGCTTGAGCAGCATAATGAAATTAGTCAGGGGTGGATGAAGGCTTCTGAGTGAAAAGGGGCACTTCTATGCGACCGACTTCTAAAATCTGTAACTTTGTTGTTTCCATGGCAGGCCATTGCATGCTGATGGGGTCTGTATTAAAATAGAGTATATCCAAAATTAAAACATATGCCTTGTTTCAGCATTTTATCTTATCTCCTAGCTTGCAAGTTCACTAAAGTCTCAGCCAAGGATTCTTTTTCTTTAGGACACCTTTATTAATTGTTCGTTCATGTCTACCTAGTTACACATGGATGATATCTGACAGTTTATTCCACTTATCATTAATAACTATTAATGGCCCTCTTGTAACAATCAAGCTGCATCAACTCATAACCTTACTTGCGTTCATCTAATTTTTCACTTGATTATGAAATTCAGAATGGTTCTCCTACAGGCAAGCCTGTTTACTTTAAAGGGCAGAGATTTGTCCATTTGATTGCTTTGAGAAAGGTGGTAGGTCACACTGTTTAGTTACTTTGATTGAGATGTGGAATATATCATGTGTTTCTTTAATCCTCAAATCTAAGTTATTGTCACCCCCATGAAAGCCACAGTGTTTGAAAGTTTTAGCAGCAAACAAATCCTAATTGAAAGAAGTCATGTTTCTCAATGCTAAGAAGGTTTAACAAATTTGTGTAGACACTAATGAGTATTACTAGGCTTATGTAGGGTCATGGAAAATTAGACTGGCTTTTTATGCCCTTTAATACAGATTTTATCATTGCTACATGCTAAGCTCTCTATTAATATAGATTACTTTGGCTTTTAGCAAGTGGGCAATGTCCGAAGTTCAGTGACATGGCTCTCTTTTTGTGTTTTTGGTTTCTTTGGTAACATATTTTGCCCAGCTTTCAGGGTTTGGCAGGATTTCATTTCTAACTTTAACTTACTGCCCGTTTCCAGAAATCTGCTTTGTATCTGTTCTGAGAAGGAAATTGTAATGCAACTGCTTATTTACCTCATTTTCTGATCAGAACTTGATGGAGCTACTCATGTCACTACTGCAGCAAAAACATCTCTAACAAGAAAAATATGAGTTTCCTAAAGAAACAATGATGAGTTCTGTCCTGATTATGTACCACTGTAGTCAGCAGATTTCAGAGGGTAAACAGGAGCACAATTTGCAAGTGTGCTAGCATACATAATACGTCTTTCATTCATAAAGCATACAGTCCTGTGTTTCAAAGCAGAGTAATGAATCTGACAGAATCCAAAACTTGAATGAGCTCAGAGGAGAGGACACATTTCACCCAGTGCAGCTTCCTGACATTAGAGGGCTCCATAATCCACAAAGTATGGCAAGAGAGTTTCATTTTGAGGTCAGTAGAGATGACACGGGGGACAGGGGTTTGGGGGGGGACGGGGGTTGGAGTTGTGGTTAGATGGTATTGCAAATTCAGCTTCTCAAGTCTGAGTGGTGTTCAGTCACACATGCAAAATGTAAAGAGATGACTTGGTATAAAATCAACCTACTCATTCATAATTGCCTTAGAAAGGTTGAGGGGGGCTTGATTAGACCAAGAATAGATCATGGATCCCTCTGGCTTGTACTCCCCTGGACCTGACATTGTACTGCATTGTACTGATGAACCAGCACAACTGGTATCATCTGTCTTCCCAGGACTCAGCAAAACCTGGCCTACTTTCTCTGTCAGGGAATCCTGTCAATGAGACACAAATGTAGTGAGCATCGATGCCTGATGCAGATCAAATACACCCAGAACAGTAGGGTGCCACTCATGAGCCATATGCCTTGGCAGGGTACAACAGGTAGCAGCTACTGATCCTCATCTTTCAGAAATCATCATAGTTTCATTCTATTTTTTCCTGTCGTGAAGAGGAAGAAATTTCCATGGCCACCACAGCAGAGCAGAGAGCAGAGCTGGATGGGTCTTCAGAAGCCTCTAACGGCACAGGGCTGAGCACAGCTATCGGCAATCACTTGGAGAAAATATGCATCATGAACATGAGAGCTTTTCCTTGACATAGAAAATGCAATAAGGTAATCACTGTGGAGCAAAAACAAATATTTGGATGTCATTAGCTTGTCTTTGTGGCTCAATTTGTTAACAAAAAACACTTTTAAAATAATTTAAATGGCCAAATTTCAGAAAAAGCTTTTACGTATGTCAGAGCCTTTAGAATGTGCAACTTGTCTTTGTTGCACTTTGGAGAGCCTAATTCTAAAGAAATCTTGCCAAGGAATATATGCGTGTAAGTCGAACGAATCACTTCTGTGTAAAATAAGAGAGCTTTTCTGAGTAGTTCTTGCACGATTCCCAGCCTGCAAAGGTGAGCTGGCTCTTTATTAAGTCAGTCCCTCATAGAGGCTCTTCATTCAGGCCATGGACAACCCACATATAAACTTTGCCCCCATCAGCCCTTCCTGCATCACCTATATTACAAATAACTGTCAACCACTGGGTCAAGCAGGTTGATTGACTTCTGAGAGGCTGCAAAAGAAATCAATGTCTTGGAAAGAATTAAAACTTCCCTTTTTCCTGTACTCAGACATGGTTTTCTATAATTAAAGATTGATATATTGGTCTAGGTTTCCTGGCAAATATTGAAAGAGGGTTGGATTATTTTGGCAGAGAGGGCCAGATTGTTATAAATACTATGATTTCCTAAAAGAAAATCAAACACGTCTTGTGCTGTGCATTTTTGGCCTCGTCCTGGCACACAGACCAAGTTTTTCTCAAATGCTGCAGGCATAATTTGGTCATGTATTACTGGAAAACGTCTGTACAGATAATCATTACACTGATCAACAACAAAGAGAATAAAAAGGAGGAGAAAAGTACTACTCAGAGTATGAACACTAGCATGGAAAGCATAGAAAAAAGCAAAGCATCTTTTTCAAAGTTAGAGGTGGACAGTCCATCACTTGCAAAATGTGTATACCCAAGATACCAGGAAAATTCCCACCGTGAAAGGCAGCGGCTGCTTTTGTAGCAATGTGTGAAATTTACACCAACTGAAGATCCGGTATTTGTTGTTGAATTTATTGAGCTTGAACCAAATCCCACTGTAACCAATGAGAAAATAAAAATAAAAATAAAAAAATAAAAATAAAAATCCCTTCAGTAACTTGCAGAGCAGGCTTGCTGTTTGTGGACCCCTTTGGGCCATTGGACACGGATATCAGCAGCTTTCAAACCATGACCATCTGATTAATAGAAGGGTACTGACTCATTCTTGGCTTGTTGAAAAATCCCTTAAGTAATATGTGGCATATATTTGGTCGCAGAACTGCTAAGAATTTATGTAACTGAAACCAAGTACTATCTCAAAAAATTTGGGTGCGAGAGGGAGAAAATTGTCTATTTCACTTCTGTGTCTATAGAGTATTGAGCCTGCTACCCAAATCACAGATCAATAATACTCTGGGAAGGCGATTCCTCATTTTGCTTCATTTTGAGATAAATTCATGTAACATGGAGAGGCAGCCACAGGAGGAGAGAAAATAAAAACTCTGTATTTCCTTATGGCAGTTGAAATTTTTGCTGAACTTCTAATTTGTGTCTGCATTTGAAGGGTCACTGATTTAAATAAATTAAAGACATAAATCACATAAAAACTGTAATTGAGGAACTATTTTCTTTCACTTTATGTTTACAAATTTTATTTATTTCAGTGTTTTATGGCCTCAGTTGTTATTATAGCAGGACAGTTTCTTCATTGGGATTTCTCTCAGACTGGTTCCCAGAAACATCAGCTACCCATTTCATCGGATTATGGGATCCTCGTTAGCATCTAGCAGACTTTCCTGTCCAACTCCTCCTCCACACAGCAATAGCCCTTGAAATGCCCCTACTGGACAAGAAATGCCCTTTCTCTGATGGCCCAGACATCCCAGGGGCTGCAGATCTCATTTTGGCAACCAGCCTTATCATGGGCTTTACCAGAGCACAGCTGGGTCTGTAACCACAGTTGTGCAGCAGTCAGAGACGGAGCAGTATGATGTCAAATACCATGAAAAAACTGGGATAAAAGCAGGCATAGCTAAGGTTTTCAGGGATCATCTGTGGCTGGAAAAATGAGTTTCACCAGTGCTCTCCAAGAAGCCAGTGAGATACCTGCAGTGCCAGGAGGTAGCGATGGGTGCTGACTGCTTGCACAGCTCCAGGCTTGTGGTAGCTTTCCAGATCCCGTGCACAACCACAGCCCCTTTGCACCAGCCCTAACAGCCAGCTGGGGAGTGCCAGACTGGGTGAAAAAGGATCAGAATTAGATATTCTAAAAATGCAGATGTGACTGACATCCTCTGGCTTGCCACGAAGCTCAGAGAAGGAAGCAAGCTGTCAATGACACATCTGCTCACACTTCTCCATTTATTAAATCTGAAACAAAATTTTGACAGCAATAAACCAGAATGAGCAGTTGTGTGTTTGTATTAAAACATCATTTGGATAAGCAATAACTGGTGATTGGTGTAAAAGAACATCTGTGATATTATCCTGCTATTTTTGTCTGAGTCATGTCACACTGAGAAAGAGAAAAAAAAAAAAAAAAAAAAAAAAAGGTGAAATGATCACATGTGATGGCTCAAATTTAGCTTTGTTAAAGACACACTCCTTTTTATTTAACAGCATAATTCCCATAGAATTAAGATAAAGACATCTGCTTTTTCTATGGAATAAAATAAAATTCTAATATTTAGGTTTGACTATGAATCACGCTCCTAAAACAGTTTTGGTGACTACTTTTTAATCCCAGATTGATAAATTCCTGCTCACATAATAATGTTAACATTGAGAACCAAGTCTTTGTGAGATCTTAATCTGAATCCCTCTTTTTAGTACTAACGGGGTTTATTTTTTCTATGAGAAAAATAATTAACTATATCAGAAAACAGGTCTGAGATGAACAGGATGATAGGAAAGATACTGTTTTTTAAAGGTAAAGCATGTTAGCCTTTTGTAAGGTAATAACAATGCCACTTTGGTTACTGGTATCCACTGTAAAAAGTCAGAGGAAATTTACCCTGGCCACAGCAAAATCACTTCCAAAGTTGCATAAAAGCAAATATTTCCTTCATGTGTACAAGAGTGGGGAGGTTTAAACGCATCTGTAGGACTTAAAGCTCAAAACAGTTTATGTCAGGAAAGAAAGTGATAAAAGATGTTGATTTTATTAAAAATTTATCGAGGACCAATATTTATAGCTTGCTGGTGGGTGGCAAATTGAAGGTCCACAGTAATAAACAACTCATTAGAAACACTAAGCTTTAGAACTGTTCACAACTACTTGCAAACCATTAAACGCCTCTGAAGAAATAGATGTGCATTTGTACACACATTTTCTCCTCCTGGAAAGAACACTCATCTCCCTTGCATCTCTGCAGACTCACTGCCTGCTCCGTTATTCCCATTACTGAAGGGTGTTTGCAGCCAGCAGCGATGGTCCCCAAGGACCAGCGGGAGGCTGACCAGTGTGTGATCTGAAATGTGCTCGTGCCTGACCCCGACAGTTCACTGTCTAGATGTTGCTTCAGGTGTTTATTTTGAAAAAAAATCAATTCTTTATGTTTAACCTGAGAAAGCATCTATTTACCCCTCCTAATCGAGGTTAACAAAGAAGGAGCATTGGGTCTAGAGCATTGATCTTAGGCCAGTGGTTAAAAAAAAAAAAATACAACACTTGTTTTTTTAATGAAAAATTAACTAATGGCAATAGTCCTTGGCATTCAAAATCTCTGAAAAAAAAAAAAAAAAAGAAAGAAAAAATAAAAAAACCCACCACCAACAACACACATATCAAACACATCTCAGATGTAGACCCAATTTCTGTTTTAAGCATAGCTAACCTCTGTATCCCACTGCCCATTTGAGTGATGTTTCTGTAACACATTATAAGCTTTTTTTGCCAAATGTTTTGGACAGAGCTTTTTTGCTGCTTTCTCTGTGGATTTTTGAGGTATTAAATCACTGTTGTGGGAGCTGGAAACTAGGGCTAGTATCTAGTTCAGTCACCAACTTCCAGTGGAAAATTGTTCACTCCACTTACTTCCTTCTCCAGCAAAATATCTTAGCTGATGGTGATGTATGAAGATAATGTTTCCTACATGATAAAATTCTGAAAAGACCAGATATTGAAGTGATGTCAAAGCCACCAAAATTGTAAGCTGAAACAATTAATTTAAAGCCTAATGCTGTAATGCCCGCATTGATCAAAATTCTACCACTGCCTACATTAGAGAGCTCCTTGATTTTGTGCATAGGTGGTTATTATTAAAAGACTGCCTTCAAAAAACCTTCTCTGTACATGTTAGATCAATAACCTGTCCAAGAAGCAGGGAGCTGTGGAAATGAGATGTAGAAGGAACTGTGAAAATAAGTTATATGGAATAATTAAATGAAGAAGCATTGTGTTTGACTGACAGGGATAAGACATTTTTCTGAATATCTGGTCAACACTTAGATGCATTTTTTTCATTCTTAAAAGATGCTGAAAATTTCAAATTAGGCCTTTCCGTTACTGTGGTTTTGTTGCCTTGCTTAATTAGATCTAGTCTCAAGGGAAGGACTGGTTTATGATTCTATACAGTATGTAGGACTTCACTTACAGGAGGCCAGAAAAAGCATCACAAAGGTGTGAGAAAGACACGGGTACATTGCACTCTCCTGGTGGAAAAGGAGCAGAAAAGATGTGCCAAGAGCTTATACAGCAATTGTAGCAGATGGCACTGCCTAGAGAAGAGAAGAGTGGGTCAGGAGCTGGAGAGGGAAGGCTGTAGCCAAATGCTTGTGGTGGCCAAGAGCCTGAGCCCACCACCCAGCGTGGGGAGCCAGACCTCAACCTGATGGCCAAATCCCACCGCCTCAGTAATCCAGTGTGCTAGGTTATTGATTTGATGAGAAATTGAACAAATATACATTTTCAAACGTCACATTATCATGTGAATTAGAAACGCCAACCTTCCATTTTATGTGCCTTTTAGAAGAGACTTCAGAACATTAAAGAAGTAGAAGTTTATTTTGCTACTTAATGGCCTAGAACTCAGGACAGAGTGCATGTCTGAGTTTACTTTCCTAAGATGGCAATTGACAATATGAGTTAACATGGTATATGCTTTTTATTCATTTATGGGGAGCCCAGAGTGTTGAAATCACACAGTCTGAGTTTAATAGGCACAACAGTCATATTTATTTGGTGTGCCCTATTTACGACAGATTTTAACAGTTGTAATACATGAGTGCCATCTCATTAGGATACAAGAAATCAGTCAGATTGTTTTCAGCCTCCAAATTCTGTACCAGGGAATAAAATGTTGTATTAAGGATGTGCAGTATGAATAGTGCATGTGGTCATTCATATTTCCTATTTCTTTTATAGTATAAATGAATTTATTATAAAGGAATGGAAAATTGAATGATTTAACACGTTCTGTATTTAAATATACATTAGCATGTAGTATATATGTCTGCACAATATATTTGTACAAGTGTATCCAGTAATTTAGTGGCTTTAATAATCCTGGAATTACTGTGATAGTAAAAGCATTATTTCTTTAGCCTCCATTGTTTAATAGAAATGACAAGTATATCAGACATTTGAAGATGAATGAAGCAGTGTTGAGAACATTTCCCTTGGAAAAAACTCAGTAAACACATACAGTTGTAAATCTCACCATTTTTCTTGGCAAAACAACATTAAAGAACTGTTGCAAAATTATAAAATGTTGTAAAGTGGCCATTTTAGTATTGAACAAGAATTTTGCGTTGTTCTACTAAAGAAAAACAGCTTATCACAAATCAGTTGTTCCATCCCAGTTCATAGAAATGTCACACTTGTAACACTGACTACCTTCTACCCCCAAATGTTAATTTTGTTCTAAAACACATGACATTTTTGCCAGAGCCTGATAAACCTAGTACCAGCTGCACTAGTGTAAGATCCTGTGTTTAGCAATGTATTTGGAATCACTCATAGGAAATAAAGCTGAGCAGAAAGGTATTGTAGGCTTGTATTAGGAGGGTGTATTATTTCCAGAAGATAAGGTGCAATATACATGCTCCTAATACAGTCTTCCGTCAATGCCCAGTCTGCTAAAACAGTGAATGGAAGTGACTGATCTACAATTTGCATTCTCTTTTCAGTCCATCAACACAACATTATTAAAACCATTGAGCCAAAACCCATTAGAACAGCATTCACGTATGAAACAATGCACAGGTCTGCTTGTTCCCATTTTTATGCACTGCTATAGGACTATAAATATTCATCGTAATGTAACTGAAAATTATTGAAGTGAGAAAAAAGAGAAACAGGGAAGCCATTTGCTTCAATTCATAAACAGCATCTGTTGGGAAGTTATTCATAGATTGCTTCAGGGCCTGCTGAGCAGTAAGCCCATGGAAAAGGATGCCATTGCAAGCAAATTGGCCAAAACTGCAATGGAGATGCTATTAAACATGATTCACTGACAGCCAGGGAGAATGATCAGGCACCAGCTTGTTTTATGTCTTCTTTTATCACTGGGACACAGAAGTAGCCTCTAGCCAAAGTCTCACACAGTTCAAATTAGAAGAGCAACCTTCTAAGTGTACTAAGGCCTAACTAGTGGCAAGAGAAAGTTGCATCAAGTGATATTGTAGTGAACACAGTTGTTTATTTGTCCCTTCCCGAGGCGCATGTAAAATCCCTTTTCAAAACAGGGTGGCCATAAACTTTCCTACTGTACAAACCTTCCTACTATACATTTTTGGTCAAAATGTCTTCATGGAAAAAGGCAAAAATACAGCCTAAGGGGTGAGTAAAAAGAAATTAATAAGCATATTTTCGCTTCTTGTTAAATTTTAAAATACATTCTGGCTGAAAAGTGACACGATGCCAAAGAAACATAGATAAGAGTAGCACGATGTGCAAGTCTAAGGAAGAGAATAAGTACAAACATTTTCATGTATAGTTTATATAGTAAATATAAATGGAGAGAATAAAATACTCAGCTGTCAAATTTTGCTTGTTGATTTACAGAGCGGAGCTACTGGTGAGGCAAACCTGTTCACACCTTCTGAATTCAGTGCAAATGCTGCTGACTTTTCAGCTAATGATCTGGGCCCAATTTTTTACTGCCAGTGGGACTTATCACATCACGAGGAATTTGAAAAATGCACTTAAAATCAATACGTGGACAAATAATTTTCCCAGTCCCGTTCCTCCTCTTGTTGCAAATTATTTATACTTTTAATTAACATCAGCAATTCATTGCCTGTAAGTAACTAAGCCTGCAATCCCCTTAGTAAGCTCCTGGAGGTTGGTTTGTGCAGCATGCACCCCACAACCTCCTTGCATTACAACCATGGGCCATGGTTCATGAGATTAAGTATTTCATATGTATTTGCTCTAGTTTTCTGTGTTGTAACTAAGACAAACAGCAGGAAATATGGAGCAACTCAAATGATTTTTGCTTGTCTATACCTGTTACTTTTGACTATTTTCAAATATTCCCATACGTTGTTTGCTCTTTTCACAAAAATCTGGGGAAAAAGCTGTTTGTCAGCTGCCTGACCTGTGTAAGGACTTTCAGATTAGTGGCAGGCTTTAAATCAGGCCCATAAAAATGCCTCATTTTGCAAGCAAACAAAGATATTTTCTCCTAAGCAAACATTCATCATTTATCCTCTGTATTTGCTTTGTTGTTGTTGGAAGTACAAACTCACCTGTGACTCAGGTGAGTAAAGGCCTCTTGCACAAAACATACTATTTGGTTAGCATGCATTATTTGAAGGGTACTTTTGACTAGCAAACATATTTCCACAAATGAGGACTGTTTCATGCAGGGGAAAAAAAAAAAAAAAAAAAACAATTTATTCACCAAGTACCCTGGAATGTGATAACTAGTGGGCATCATTTACATCTATTCATTAGACCGGTTCTCAGGAAAGTTAAGTTAGCTCTAAATTATTCATTTAAAGGTTGACACACTCTCCAGGAACAGTAGGAGATGTGGGGGTGTTATAAATTTAAGGGGTAACAAATGCTCAAGCACAGAGAAACCTCTACTCAATCTTGAAAGAGAAACACGTTTTAAGAAGTTTCACCCACATGTTCTTTGTATTACTTTTTGCCAGACTATGTCCCTTTGATATTCATTTGCATGAAACTTTTAGAACAACTGAGATTTTACCAGTAAGAAATGTGACTGAGAAAATATTTGTGGACAATAAATTCCAAATCTGAACACCTACAAGATGTGATGCACAACTTCAGAACAGTCCTATTCAAGATAAAGAAAAAAGCCATATGAATAACAGCACAAAATTAAACAACACACTCTGAAAGTCTCAAATCAGGCACAACTATTCAAATGTGTGTGATATTATCAAGTGCTAGTAAGTCTAAATTCAGAAAATCAATGTACGACAAGCAAAACCAGATATTAACTCCATGGATTAATTATTCATTGCATGTAACTTACTTGTCCTTTCATCTTTCCACACCCAAGTTGTGCAATCCTGTTAATTCCTTAGAAAACCCAATTTTAAGCACATGAGGATGTGATCTGGAATCTGAGTGCTCTAGCTCAGGAACATCCTGGTTTGGGAATAAGTTTGGGGTTGAGAGGTGAACTGCCAGCACTGTCTTCAGCTCCAATGGTGTAGAGTAAATCCTGTCACTGTCCCTTCTTTGTCAAGACTGGTAATAAAACTAAGGGCTCCGGTTCCTGCAGATTTAGGTCCCATATCCTCCAAGGAACTTTGTTTATGCTTGTCCTCTTACTCTTCCAGCACACAATGGCAGAAAGCATTTGAACAAAACGCTCGTACAAATCTCTGTATTCATAATTTCCCTACTACCTAAGTGAAGCTTTGGTGACAGTTCAACTGGATTTGGCATAGATTTAGGCAAATTAAAGTAGTTTAAACCATGATCAAAACATAACATTCTTGTTTAAGGAAGAAGATAATGAATTTTTCAAAAATGTTACTGCATATATTAGAACAGTTAGGAGCAGCTCTCATTTGTGCTCAGACCATTTATGGAGATTTCCATTCCTTTATTTATTCCTTTATTAAATAAGGGAGATGCCATAGCAACTCCTGTCACACACTTCCATTCGTGTATTGACTCTGCATTATTCAATCTATGTAGGTTTTATTGTGGTCATTGTCTCTCATTATGCTGCAGACTCTCCAAATCGAAACCATTCATCCTAATCCTCCAGCACCAGGCGTTCTGAATAACCTGGGGCAGAAACACAGCCACCTGCAGGAGCTGCTGGAGGTCTGAAAAAATGTTACCTATGAAGACTTTCAACACATCCTTTCCTCTCAACTCCCATTTTTGTACCATCTCCACCTAAAATACCAAGCAGCCAAGCCCAGTCATTCATTTGAATAAAGCAAGTTTACAGAGAGAGAGGGAAACCAAAAACAACTTTTAAAAGCTTTAAATAAATAACAGCTTTAAAACAGTCTCAATCTGGCACATTTCTATCAAACCTGTATGCTCCTCATAGGAAGCTAGTCACCTAAGCACAAGTTATTTTATAAAAGTTATTTTTCTCAGTATAATTCAAACTTTTCCACATTATGAACATTTTCAGCCCAGAGCTGGCAGAGTGATACTACTTCTTATGTTCAGTTCCCTGTGTGATGAACACTTACCCTAAAATGATAAAACCTGTACCGTCTCAGCTTGGCTGTTTAGGACTATAAGCAAATAGTGATTTTTTTTTTTTTTTTTCTCCTCAGAATTAAAAATAGTCAAATAGTCCACCTCAACAACACAATGCCATAGCATTGCTCATGGATCTAAAATTGTTCAAGCCTAAAACACTGGAGTGGTCCAGTACCCCAGTACCTATATCCTTCTGGAGAATGGCCTGGAAGTGTCCCAAGTAACCAACACAGAAGCTGTGTCTGTAGCTGTTCTTGGGCCATTGAACATTGTTCTGCTCCATCCAGTAAGGAAGTTAGAGTTCAGTGACATGTCCATGTTCATTTCTACAAGTCCTACCTTTGCTCTCTGAAGATGGGAGCTACAATGTGTGCCAAGTCATGCCAGATGCCCCACGACCATGTGAGCCTGGCTCCAGGCCTACCTTGGGAAAGGCAAAGTAAATTAGCTCAGACTTGGACATGCATTAGTGTAATCCCAGGACTATGAGTTGGAGAGGACAGTTCCCACAGCCAGGAACATGGGGAAAGCAAACTGTCAGGCCGGCGGACCCTTGAAAGGCACACAAGTGTTCAGCACCGAGGAAAACTCTGGAAGACACTTGGGAAACCTTCCTTTGAGGTGCTCACCTCCCCAAGGAACTATCTTTTTTTTTTTTTTGCCTGTTAAGGTTTTGATGCTGTTCACCCACAATGTGAGAGAAAATTGGATAAGCACTTTTAATGGCATATGGCATGTCCATCTGTTAAGGATATGGCACATCACACATCTGCTTTCTGGCACTGGCCTGGGAGCAAAGCTGCTCCGAGCTGCTAGCAACACTATCAGCTCCCTCTCTAAATAACAAGCGGTGGGTTTTCCAGGAAGGAAGCATCCAGAAGTCAGATCTAACCAGCACCCTGAGCCCTACCAGTATGAATTATGCAAGTATTTCTGCCCTGTGCACACAAATTTGAAGGGGTGTCAGCAAACAGCTGAGTGCAGGTTTTGTCCACACAGACCTCCGCTTCCTACACAGGTAGCGGATGGAAGACAAGAATAAAAGAAAAAGAGAACAAGTCTGTTGTAAAAGCTTTGTTCTCATCAACCTCTCTTGACAAGCCTGATCCCGACTCTTCTCACCAAACAAGCAGTAAGTAAAAGCAGTGGTGACACTGTCCATACCATTCTGGTTTTCTGATCATGTTCTTAATCTTAAGAGATCCAAATATTAAAATCCTAGATCTGATTCGGCATTGTGAGGTGCCTCAGCAGGCAGCTGCAGCCATAGTTTCATTGAAGACTTAAAAAACTTAAAGGTTCTTCTCCTTAATATTCACTACCCTTCCGGGAGGGAGACTCAGAAGGCACAGGACCAGGCAGTGATTAATTCTTAGGAAAAACTCACTGAGGCAACACCCAAATGTAACTAATCTCATTAGTTTTCTCCTTTGGGGGTAACACTTTCTCATGTGTGATGTCAGCCGAGGAAAGCTATGGAACCAAAAGCCTTCCCACCAAAAATTATTTGCCAGGTTTAAGGCCCTTTATCCTAAGAATTTAACTCATCTAATTATATTTCTCATCTAAACAATTATGTAAATGGAAACAAGTATGAGAGTTTTGTGTAGCCTGCTTGAAATACTCACCCACACCAAAAAAAAAAAAAATAATTAAAAGATCTGATCAATAACTCCAGGGTAGTTCAGAAAGTGAATACGTAATCATAAAATATAGGAACAGAGTGTGTTAGTGGGGACAGAAAAAAATCAGAACAAATGACATGGCTTCAGCATGTAACCCAGGAAACAAAAATATCTCATTCAGCTGGCATTTTTCAAAGTGATATATGTCAATACTGTTGTTCCCTTGCAGGTTAACTAAATCTATCAACAATGGACACAGACTCAGACTCGGCTGAACAGTCTCTTTTTTACAGCTTGCTTTCCTGAGAAAGTTCAATTTCCAGTATAGGAGGCCAGCAGTTTAAGAGAGTCACATATCTCTAACCTGCTATTCTCTGCCTGTGTTTGATTTTTATAAATTTGTGCCATTGTGTAGTCAGAGCTTTCAGCACTGAAAACATGCAGTCCCTTTTGTTAACACTTTAAAATTTGAAAAGTCAGCAGCAGGAGGTTAAATCAGAAATTGCGTGGCCTTATTCTTTCATTCAGTGGAGGAAAAAATAATAATAAAAAGAAGCTTTTTGTTAGTCAGAGAAAGCAAGCTGTTATGCACTGCAAACAGGACCAGTACAAGGGAAATTTAAACAATGGGCTGACAATTGCTGATCAGGATAGGTGAAGAACAGCATGTTTCTGAACAAAAAAGGACTCAACTGCTTCTTCCCTTCTGCTTGCAAAGAGAATATGGAGTATCATATGTCTTTCTAGCACTGTTACTATACACAAACATATAATGGAATGTCACGTGCCTTTCTTGTGCTATTATTACGCATAGGTAAAGCTGGACACACGACACAAGTTAGCAATTGTACAGAAAATACTAGTGGAGGGTTTCCCTAGGCATCTGGATGACAATGTTTGCATTCCTGCACGTGGAATGTATATTTTCACAGAAAGATTATTCATACAGTGCAAAAGCCTGTATGAAAGACTGTTCATAAAGATCATCCATGTGTCAGGTAAAGAAAATGCATTGTACATTAATTGTGCTTACATTCTGCAACTCTGAGTCCTGATGATCTAAGTGAGGGAAGGATATTTTGAATATTAAATAATACAATGTAAGGTACTCAAGAGAACACTGTACCTGTCTAAACAAATTTCCCCTTTCTCATAGCTATGACCCAGGGACACTCAAACTTTTTAATGGAGGGACAAACGACTTCATGGACTGCTTGGCCTCTTTCCCTGCTTGGATTTGATGTTGTGCCAACTCGCTGTCATCATCGCCTTGCCCTCTAAGAGCATTAAGTGCCATCTGTAGCTCCAGTCAGCTTTTAGCATAACTAAAGTAACCAAAAAACAGCAGAGGAAAGAAAGAGTTTGTGAAGGACAGAGCAGCACCAGCCTCTCCAGCAAGAGCTGTTGCTGCTGCCCAGCTGTGGCACCCCCAAACTCCTCGTTGGCTCCAGCACCCAGCAGGCAGCTGGGGATGGGTCCAGGCAAGAAGCCACCACGAAGCTTTGTGCTGACACGCTAACAAATCCAAGGCTGGTTAGTTGAATGCTGCCTTTTGCATCTCCGCTCTGTAACATTCACAGCAGCAACTGCAGCGTAGACTTACCCAGGGAGAGGCCAACAGATGTGGTGAGTTGCACTCACAGCTAGAAGTGCAAAGTGTTTGATCAGCTGTAAGTAGGTAATTAGTTCCATAATTTAAAAGTTTCTGTTATTCCTGAGCATCCACGCTAAGCTGCAACTAGAGAAATGCTTCTCTAAATGCCAATTCTGAGAGGAAATTTCCATTCAGAGGAATTAATTTTGATTCAAGGAAGAACTCAAAACAGAAGAAATTGATAAGAATACTCAAAAGACTCACAGACTAATCTTACTTTTTTTCTGTAAACCTTAAATTAAAAAACAAAGCAAAGCAAACAAACAAACAAAAACTGTTATATTCTGCTTCCCAAATCTTATTCATACGATCTGGTAAAAAGTGACAAACAGTAAGCTAGGTGCTGTTCCAAAGCAAGTGTCTACATCTTTTTGCTGTAAAACTAGACCACAAAAACTCTGAGCCATTTGACAGTTGTGAACATGTGTACAGAATACTGCTCGATCAAAGGGCTGCAAATGGCAGTTGCCTAACTTCTAAATATCGGAGTGTATTTTCAGGTTTGTTACTAGCAAACTATACTTCCTAGTGTGCTGCTAGTGGACTAAAGCTAGTTTCTATTTTTCTACCTTGCTCATAGCACCCTTACACCTGCTCCACGAAAATTTTCTGTATGGAGAATAAAGGATATCCACTGCAAGACAGATTTTGGTTCCAGTTAGAAAATGATCATATAAGAATGCCACCCTCTTAAATGCTCTGTGTCCTTTTCATACATCAATCACATTATTTGGCTGACTGTTGTGACAGAAAATATTTTAATTGTTCTCAGCTCCCGAGAACAACCTCAGAGATAAAAAGAGATGGAAGTTGCTTCCTTTGCACCACCATCATTCAAGCTGTTTAGTAAGTCTTGTGCACGGAAATTGAAGAATCTGAAATTCTTGAGGTGTTAATTTGGGCCTAATTTGACATAGAGCCTTCATTTCTGTTGTCAATGTGTGGGATAGAAAGTTTACATCTTAACTTCCAGAGCACAAGCTGGAATGGAGAATGGAACAGAATATATTTCTAATTATAAACTAAATAGGTTTTATGTTGGATGATCGAGTGGCAAATACAAAACCTCTTAAATGTCATGTTTATGTCCACTCACTGAAACAGAACAGCAATGCTAAAAGCTTGCATCTTTGACATTCTATTTTTGTAAGCCCTACATAGCTTTGCTGTACAAAGCTTGGAAATGTTTGAATGAAACTTCTGGTATTTCTCTGCATCCTATTGACTAGAGCACTATTGTCTTTTTATTTTTATTTTTTTCCCAAAGCTTTTAATTCAAAGTGTGCATCTCATTTCAGAATATACAGAAAAAAAAAAAAAATGATTAAAGCACTGCCCAGTGTGGTGTAACTGGCATTTAATCAACATTTACCCATTGTACTGGATCTCAGTACCAACAGAAAGGTAAGGACTTTTGCTGTTTTCAAGTCATGCATATCTATCCATTTCTTAAAATAAAAAAATAAAAGAGGCACCACAGACTTTCTTCTGAATTGCACCATTTTGTGTCCAGAAAAAAAATAATTAAAAAAAAATAAAATCATGGTGATATGAATCTGCTGCTTTTATGCATCTATCTGAAGAAATAACTTAAAGAAAATGTTAGATTATCCCATTTATGCAAATGAGAATTTAGTTATTCAAGACAGAAGCAAATGAGTGTTATATAGCAGAGTTCAGACTATAGCTGGGAAATTACAAGGAAAAACTCATGCATTCTATGCTTGTACTCCCTCTCTATCTCTAGTTTTAAGAAATCATCACCAAAAGTACAGTAAAAAGATGTCCATAAATGGTTGCTTAAATAGTAAGGGGGCAGATTTGATCAATCATCATTTCTGTTCTTTTATTCATTTTTGTTACTTTAGATAAAAGGATCATAAGGTCAAAGGAACTATAGCACCTCTTTGATACGAATGGAACCCCTTACAACATGGAAGTCGGCAGGTTTTTGTTCAATTTAAGGTATGAACTGGACTATAGACCCAAGTGGGACAGTAGCAGTATCCTCTAGATCGTAGAGTGTGGCAGCTGCAGAGACATAAAAAAAATCTTTTGTAAAAATTATTTTGGAAATCAAGGGGAGAAAAATTATGGGATGATTTCATTCCAGTCAGGGAAATGATGCTCTGTGGAGCTTGCCATCACTTTCTGCTGCCAAGGAACCCATAGATACACTTAAAAAGCAGGAGGATTAAGCATGCTGTTTACTTTGCATTTCTTAATAGATTAGCTATGACAAAGACCTTGAGATTGACACTTGGAATTCTTACTTTAACAGTTGGCTTTGTATATACAAAGTGTATAGAGCAAAAAACACTTTCAACCTCTATGTCCTCATTTAATAATGTACAACGTTCCTGTTAGTTCTGTATTAATCTTTTGTAAGTAGGACATTTTATGTCTTTGTTACAAAAATATAATAAATGAACTTTTGTATTCAAATTACCCTTATGCAGCACAGCTTTTTGCTGTAAGGGATATGTAGCGAAGTGGCTACTGCGTCAGCAATGTCCCTTCATTACACTGTGCTTGACCCACTACAGCAAATGGTAACCACAACGGTAATTCTCCATTCTCCCATAAGGTACAGTCTTTATCAGTCTGACAAGAGTCCTGAGTAGCCAAAGGAAAATAACTTCCAGAACAAATCCACTGGTTTTGTTCTGAATAATTAAGTAGAAAAAATAGAAATAGAAATTCCTTCTCTTACCACCATTCTTGAGATGCACTGTTTGCCTGGCAACTTCTTGTCTATAACAGTTGGCAGTAGGGAGTAGTCCTCAGCAACTGGTACGCAGCTAAATTCTCTTCTTTACATCTGTATAATACATACATAAGATTGAGTAACGTGTCAGATTAGAGAGCTTTTAGGGCCTGAATCTGGCTGCCAGAACTACTAGCAGTTCTCTTACCTAATGGTCATGAGTGCTTAGAAAGACTATTGTTTTTAAGACATTAATGACCTCCCAAGGCTACCTTAGCTGCTACCCTATATATAAATATAAATGTTTCTAGGAACATAAGCACAGTCAAGCCCTCTTTAAACCAAATAGATTGACTTCATTGGAACTTAAACATATGCTTAGAGCTTTGCATACACTTAAGTGTTCTCCTGAATGGCATTTTCCCTCAACGAACAGCCCTGTTAACTTCAATAGGACTATTTATATGATCGTGTTCTTCCAGTCTTAAAGCATGAATGTACGAGCCATTAATCGCAAGCCCAAACCAATGAAATACCATTATAATGAACCTATTTAATGAAGTTGACCTTTACTCAGTTCTGTATCTGATAATATTTCTGTAAGGAATCTCAAGAACATAGGATTGCAATACTTAAAGATCACTGAATATAGAATTTTAGAATCAGTATCCATAAATTGGGTTTTATTCCTTTTTATTTGCTGGTGTATTTAAAGGATGGCTTGATGTCATTTCAGATACGGTTCTGCACCCAAACAAAGGTACTTCAGAGCAACACATCACTGCTGCTGCCACTAAAACAGAGAAAGGAAACAGTCTAGAGATGCAGAAGCATTTTTCAGCTTTTTTATAAAACACATAAGTTAAGTTGTACATCAAGCCTCCCTTGGAGTTATTCTCAAAAATCAATATTATGAGTATTAAACAGGCTGTACAACACCTTTGGCTTAAGCAAAGGCTTTCAGGTTTCCTGTGAGCAATAGTACCTATTTGTTCCTATTTTGTGCATTAAGTTCCTTTGAAAGGGCACTGCCATTGTCAGGTACCAATTTTGGGAAGGTGAACATTTCCCCATGGGCAAAGGAGGAACTAAACAGTATCTGGTGCTGGACTGGGCAGTGGGAGCATGCAGCATTCCCAGACACCCAGATACTGGGAGAAGCCAGTGGCCTTGGGAGATGCAGCAAGGGCTGGGAGGGATGTGCATGCTGGGATTTGGGCACTTAATTTGTTCAAAAGTCTGAGTACTGGCACACTAGGAAGTTCTGTCATTAACTTCCAGGGCACTAAGATTTCATCCATGCTTTCACAAGTCTCATCACTCCTATGTGTCTAGGAAAACAAAGTTATTCTCTTGGTATCTGTGTAACAACACCTGTTGCATTTGTTGTTAAAACTGTTAATTGGTAAGGTGTTAATCCTTTCAGAATAATACATGCTTTACTCACGCTTTTAACTTCTAGTGAGATTAAAGAAACAAGGGCATAACGGATAAATAGCTGAGAACATTGGCAG
The DNA here is from genome assembly GCF_011077185.1 of Oxyura jamaicensis. Lineage (NCBI taxonomy): Eukaryota > Metazoa > Chordata > Aves > Anseriformes > Anatidae > Oxyura > Oxyura jamaicensis. The sequence goes on along the minus strand of NC_048904.1, from coordinate 16,210,594 downwards.
ATTTTCATATAACTTTCTCCTACTAAAAGCAATATTGCTACTCCTCCTCCCACATTTTAGTAAGTCAAAGGGTGGAATGGAGGAAAGAGAGGAAGCTGTTAGGCTGAAGTGTTGTATAATCTAGCTAAACACAGAAAAGAAGAGAAAAGCAGTCTCTTAAGAGAAGTCAGAACAGAGAACAAAACCCCAGTAATTTGCAAGGCTGCTTCTAAACACAGACCCTGTAAAGTGTTTTCATTGCACTTTAGGCAACATTCCCTTCTTTTCATTGAAAACAAGGAAAAGAAAAGAATAGTTTATTATTGCATCTATCAGTAGTGCTTGCAATGTTCATCCTTGTGACATGGCACTGGGAGAGAGAGAAATGTATTGCTGGAAAAGGAGGGGCAAGAATATCTGAATGGGTATTGCACTTTGCTAGAAGCAGTGAGCTGTTCGTATTGCATTTTGGTTTTGTAGATTGAAATAATTGGCAGGGTGCTCAGAGCAGGTGGATAGTTATTTCTAGTCTATTCTATTCTAGTCTAGATCAAAGGTAATAAATAAAGTAGAAAATGCTCTCAGCCTCTGGGTCCTTATATTGGCTTTGGTTTTATTGCTTATGCACTACCTGCAGCCTCAACTATTTGCTTAGTTTTGGTGTGTAATGAATTGCTATTTTCATTTATGTCTGTAAGCGTGACAGAAATCATTACATCATGCCTTATATGAAGAAACCTTTTTTTAATTTCAACCTGCTTCAATGACTATACTCAAGCTATTGTGCAGCATATTCATCTCTTATTACCGCACATTGCACTCCAGAACTGGCAAAGCAGAAGTGCCCTTTAAATGGAAATCAAATTCTTTTCCAGCTGTTTTCAATATTTGCGGTGAGCCTGCTTTTTGTCTGGTTTCTTTCTCAAGACCTTCCCCTCCTGCTACGAGTATTACTCAGTTGAACAACTGTAGCATTAAACTTCAGGGAAAAATGTGCAAGAGCGTCTGGGCAGGACTCAGCACCGTGTGCATCTGAGATGTGGACTGAAAAATGGTACAGGCTGGATCCCTGACTGCTTACAAAGTAGCTGGAGGAGGCAAACAGAAGCAATTCAGTAAATAATACACAGTCCCTGAATTGATGTATTCTGATGCTAGAAAGAAAGGAAAAGGCAATCAGGAAATGTGTTTGCCATGGTTTCTAATGCTATTCCAACTCATGAAAAAGGAAAAGAAAAAAAAAAAAAAAGCTCATTTAATATATAACAGTGAGCAGTGTCAGTCCTGTTTTGGCTGTCAGAAAAAAGTCTATTAATAATACTTTCTACTAACTAGCTCATCTAAATTGCTCTAGCTGCTCTTAAAACTGATATTATTGGCCCCACTAAAAGGACTGTCAGACTGAGGCCCAGGGATACAGCTTTTCTAGGACTGCAGTCCCTGGCTCCTAAATAACCAAGTTCACAGCCAAGGTGATTCTGCTGTGTCTGTGCTGCAAGATGAATCCCAGGCTTGGGAGTGGAACTGGGCAAACTCATCCATAGGTTCATTATGCCTTCTGGCACAGACAGGTTGAAGATGTCAGCATTCAACTCCGGAAGATGTGGATTTGAAACCTGAAGGGGACTGGACTTGATGCGAGTTTCACACGTGACCCCTTAGTATGGTCATCGGTGGTGATGAACAAGTCTGCTCTTGCGAGTGGGGTTGGACCTAGAGCAGATAGATAATATAAGAACTTAATAATAATAATAATAATAATAATAATTATTATGAAGCAAAACAGAGCTTTTTTTCTTTTGGACTCATCCTGTATAAAACACATGCATACTTCAAAGGTGGAGAATTTCTTGGGCAGAAGGTAGGGTTGACTGGGACATTTCCATTAGATGAAGAAATAGCACATTATGATGCTCTTGTCTAGTCTACAGGAGCTGAATTTTCTCTCTTTAAATGGCCATATAAATCTAGTGCTAAAAGCAGGCAGCTTGTCAATGAATGAATAACCACCAGAGCACTGCACCATGTCACCATCCTTCGGCAGCTATAATACCTGAGAAGTACTTTTTTGAAGAAACTGGTGAAGATGTGTAAGTCGAGGCTTTTGAAAGAAAGAAGTTTCATCCTTTCCATTTCTAGTTAGCAAACTAATGTTCCAGCACAACTTCTTTAAATGTTACAGAATTCCCATTTAAAAAGTCTCTACAGTAACCCTATGCTAAATCATGCATATCAAACAAACAAACAACAAAAAAATACAGCCCACAATAAAGACAAAGCTAAAACATCAGTACTTGCATGATTCAAACATCAGTGCTATGTGACTACCCTGAAGCAAGTTTCCTTGCCATTTATAATGCTAGAAAAGGAAAAGAAGCACTAAGGGCTTTCAAATTATACATTTCACACCTTCCCAGACCACATGAGAGAAGACAACCTTTCCCACCACAGAAGGTCATGATTTCCTCCCTGAAAAATGAAACAAAATCAACCAACCAAACAAACAAATGACAACAACAAAGTCCAGATAACCATTTCCATTTCTACATCAGCTTGATTCACAAACATTTCTTTCAGGTCATAGCTCTACTTTATTCAACTTGGAATTCCAGATAACCTGGCAGGTTAAAAATTAACCATTTTTTTTTAGATATCAGTGCCACGCTTCTTGGGGTTACAAGAACACAAGTTGTTCTTGCAACAGGCTAGTGCAACAAATGGGTAAGAGAGACATTTGGCCCTGAAGTAGACACAACACTCCAACCCTCCCCATCTGTGCAAGCATGGCCTCTCACTACAATGTTAAAGATAATACGGCGGCTGATAGGCATTGAATACAATACTCTTTAAGAACACACCACTTTAACAAAATGGCAGATATTTGAAAATAGTCATCTTTCTCCCCCATGCAAAAAATGCTGAAGTGTTAGATTTTTTTTTCCCCTGTAATTTACTTAACTGCTTAACTTGATTGATGTAGATGAGAGAACAAAGGGTAAGGCAATGAAAAGCCAGCCATTATCTTCATTTGTTAGTGTATTTTTATTTAGGGTAAATATTTGCTTTCAATTTTATTCACATTCTTACGCTACAGAACATTTTTCAACAGCAAACAATTTTTACTAACAAAAGACTTGTCATCTGAAATTTCACTCCCTGAAGGTAAAGAGGAACTGACTTATCCAGCAAAATGTTACAGGAACCTCTGTGAAATCGTAAGCTAGAGACTGACTGCACAATGAGCAATGTGCTGGAGAGTGCTAATCCTGGTCCCAGCAGCTGAGAAGCCATCTCTCTCGTTTTGGTTTGACATTTTTTTCGAGTATGTCAAATAGCAAATTAATACTTTATTTGTTGAGCAGATCCTCAGTGGCTAAAGTTTACTGAACTACCAGATTTGTTTTGTAAAGCAGTTGTTTTTTGCTAATTGTGCTGTACTTCATTTAGGAAAAACGTAGAGCACAGTGAATTATGACAACAGGCATTTGGCTCTCACATTTTGATTGTGCCATTAAAAATATGTGGAAAGATTGTTACTCAGAAAGATCTTGATAGGCCTTGCAAGGAGAGTTGGAAGCCGTGTGGAGAAAAGGGACATCCATATGAATTGGATTAATTATTGATTGAAGAAAAATGCTTTTATCCCAGGGATATCAGCATCACAGGATAACAGCGGTATAGTAAATGCATGTTCTTCCCTGTTCACTGTGGCATTGCTTTAATTTCACAACTCAGTAGCCCAGGCATCACCTGAGTTCTTAAAGAATTGAATAATTGATCCATAATTAATGGATGCACAGAGGAGGAAAACAGTAGCAGGATACCAGTTCACACAGCAGACACCTATGGGGAATGAGGCTGTGCACCTGTCTAACTTTATGAAATCGTGTTATTAACTTCTGGTAGATCTACATGCTCATATACCAAAAGGCATTTTTAAGAGCAAAAGTCATTTGAGACGATGTATATTACATATGCTTTTTTTTATGAAGAATAACCTAAGAAGTCTGGTAAATGCACAAAGAGTTGTGCACATGATGACTCAAATTCACTCCATGGCTGCAATAATCATGAGCTTTTCTTTGTACAGATGGAGTAAACCAGACAGGTGACACCTTCACATTGAATCAGCCAGTGTATCACGAAAACACCCACAAAGCATGTTAAATTTTATACAGAAAAAGTATTTGCAGCATGGAGACTTTCACTCCACCCTCATCTTTCCCCCAGACCTTGGTTTACACTCCCAAAAGAGCAAAGCCCTTGTTGCCTGGCCTCTGGGCCTGTTGTAGTATTACAAGCAAAACTCCTCGATTCCCTTGCATTGCTTGTGAAGGAGACTGACCTACTTCCTTCCTAGCAGCCCTCTCTGTGCATGGAAAGGTTGTCAGGAAAGGTTGACCCAAAGGCTTACTGGATTCTGGATCGTTCCCTGTCACCGTGCTCATGCCAGCGTTACGCACCCACATGTACGTGTGATCCACGACTACAGGCATGAGCTCTGCAATTAGCTCAAGTTTAAAAGACTCAGGTTACCATAACACCCAGCTCTCAGATAGGAACAGATGGCATTTATAAATGCACAGAAACAAGAGGGTAATCCTCTGAAGTAAGTTTGTTTCTGTAAGCCTTTTAGAGTCATATGAAAATGATAGAGAGTATTAATCCACCGGTCTGTTGAACAAAAACTGTTGAACAAACAGCAAGCTGGCTTGTCCTAGTATCTTTGGCTTTTAACGTGACTTCTAGCAAATGAAGACATGTTTAGAAGCCTATAGATATTTATCTGTCAAGACTACATTACTTGTTTTGCAACTTTGGCTACTGACCTGAAAGCTATCATTCAGCCTCAGGCTGGTCTCATCACTTACTTCTTTGAGCATGACGGAAAGTTTCCCAAGCAGACGAACCTCAGAGCACTTCACAGGAATCTCCCCATCCTGTAAAGCACTGAATATCCCCTGCAAAACTGCTGTATACTTTAGAGACCAGCCAGCAATGTGCAATTGGAGGACACAAATGAATTGAGGCATGCACTGCAGAGACCAGACTGAAAACAAGGTTCCTGTCCAGCTTTAAGCACTGAATCTCTCAAAGCCTTAAGCTGACAGCAGTTTGCAGAACTGGATTCTAAAATAAAGACTCAATTTTCCATGTACAGCAGATGGAACTAAATGACAAAATGTGGATAAATATAGAGGAATAAAAAATAAAATATCTATTTGAGGCAAATAAATCACCATGCTCATAACCATCCAAGGACAAGATCTGAAAGGTACAAGCCCAGCAGAAGGGCTGAGTGGCATTAGCCATCTTCTCCTGTTTCACGCTGTGTCCCTCAGAAGATTGCAGGCGAGTTGTTAAGCACTTGCCAAGCACCTGCATAAGGAATACTTCAAAGACACCTTGTGGGTGGCCGTGAGTGGTAGGATGACATACAAGAAAAGCAGCAAATTGCAGCCAGGCAGCTTTTCTGTTCATTGACTGGGGACAAGGTTGGATCCCAGGTAGTTGTAACACAAGAGCCACTTTGCAATGAGATGGCGAGCAGTGAGATGGCATTAGGACTAACATCAGTGCACTTGCCCAGGAGTTGCTGTGATGGGGTTCCTCACTGATCTGATAACTTAGTGAAGAAAGCACCCCAACAACAGGCAAAGGCACTCTGCCTTTTCCTAGTCTAAAAATTTAATCTCCGGGCTTCTTGAAAACTGGTGGGTTAAGGTTACATTTTGTGTTTGCTTCGTGCTTCTTGTCGATGCCAAAATTCACCAGTAAATAGAAACTAAATGTAACCTAACTTCAAAATGAATCTGCCTTATTTAAAGGAATGTGCCAGGAGCTGTCCATTCAGCTGAAGCATAAAGATGCAAAGTAATTAACAGAAATACAAGTATCACCTACGTTAAGGAGATGGATTCCTGTCAGGTGGGTGTGTACTGTTTCGGTGTGGACAGCCAGATGCTCTAGTCATTCTTTTAAAGGACCTAGAACATTTATAATGATTAATCACATTTCTAAAGCAGTAATGTGTACTACCATCTGTTCAATTAAATCTCATACTTCCAGACATATGCCAGTCAGCTCGCAGGGGTCAAACATTAATTCCCCCCTTTCTACATCAGAGAAAAATTGGTTTACACCATTACACTTCTTACTCAGTCCTTCTGGTTTTAGGTACCAACCATTAATAGAAATATGACTGACAGCATGACAGGAGACAGAATTATTTTAAAATGTATAGGTCTGGCCTCAGATCTTGTCTTCCCTATAACCACTCTATAATTTTTAATCACCCATCACTTTGTGCCTTTGACAGCTGTAGGTATCCTACCCTAAAGTGAACTAAAAGAACAAACTCAACAGGTTATGAAACAACCAAACTGTTCAAGAAACATTTTCTCACTTCTTCACACACTTGAGCTCACATGCCCAGAGGCCGCTGTTTCACTCAGTGTAAAAAAGGATTTTGACAGGGTTGTATATATCACCCAGCCCTGCCCGTTGCATAAGATTTGTGACTATGAATTTTAGGTTTTCTTAAATATGCCTAAAGCCTTTTTCACCCATTTCCTTGTGCTAGCTAAGCTCTGGGTTAAACATGCTCAAAAAAGTAGCTTTAGGGATTTTGAAGATTATTATCTCCTACTTTCATTTTGTAGAGGCACTAAAGTATCCAGAGATTTTAGTACTGCAATTAATGTAAACTATTGAAGCATATTGTTCTGAATTAGGTTTCAGATTGAACTTAAAATACCACAACTCAAACAGACTTGCACTTTATTTATTAATATTGCTTCTGGTTTGTTTTTGTTGTTGTTTGTTTTAACTTGTTTGCTTGCCTTATTACAGGAACTGTATTAAACTGACAGTCAGTTGCTGAACTGAGAGCATTCCACGATGCAGTATCTCAGGAGCTTTCCTGCCCTCCAAGCCATACAAGCTGTTTGAATCCCAGCTGCTGCTTTTCACAAGGAGTGTGCTAACCGTGTTGTCCAGCTAGAAAAAACGATCATTTTAGTTGCAATGATTCCTCTCCAAAGTGAGACAGTTTGTTCTAAAACATAACTATTTCTCCAAAATATGTCTAATTAAAGTACATCAGGTTTCTTGCACACAGGAGTTGCTGAATGTTTTATACACAAAAGGAAGAACTGTTTTAATGCCGTATGTTTGCTGTCAAGATACATCCATTTCTTACCTAGATAGCACTCACAAATTGGCCTTGTTGCCTGAAGGAATATTACTGTGTTTACGTGCATGTATGAATCTGATGGCTAATTTATGTTAGTGTTAAATTAAGCAGATTTATTATCTAGCTATGCCAGAGTCAGATCTTCATACTAGTCAGTGCTTGGCAATTTTGCTAGAGTAAAATCTCTTTTGAATTTAAAACTTAAATTCAAACTGTGTATCGAAGAATGACAATCCACAATAACTTCTGTCAAGGTCCTTACTGTCAAATACTCCGTTTATCTTCATTAGATGTGGGAGCCCATTTCTTTTCCTGGGTCTTTTCAATTTCTATTTTGATAGTGTTAGCATTTAGGAGAATAGGCTTTCATCTTGAAAATGGTCTGATCCTTCCATCCAGCAATGGACAGCTTCAGAAGACAAGGTAAGAAAACAGTTCTGGAAGAGCCGTGGAATAATCTGAACAAACACTAACCTTTTCACTGGCTTTTTTCATCAGGTACTCAGTACCAGCACTGCTTCTAATGCTGGAACATTAATCTTGAGAAATGCTCCTTCTGCACACAGAAGTGAACTATTATGTAAATCTCCCCAAGAGCAGTTCTAAAAGTCATACTAAATGAGACATTCAGGAATCTAAAAATATCTGCAAGGCTGAACAGTTCCTCTGTCAGACCTTCACACCCTGTTCTGATGTCCACACTTGCTTCTGGACATGCCGTAGCTGCTCTAGCTCCATGCTGGCAGGAGAATCTACTTTAGATCCTGATGTTTAGGTGGAACCTATTGTGCTTCAGTTTGTGTCCATTGCCTCATTTTGAAGCTCTATTTGGGGCAGAATAGGAAAGATCCTAATAACGCTCGGAAGCCAGAGGCCCTGGAAATCTTCCTGAGATGCAGAGATATGGCAGAACTCTTTGGTGATGCAAGTATCCCCTTTATCACACTTTCATTCTTTTCTGTCATTTGAAATTTAACACTGTGACAAACTCTGGAGCCCTGCAAGGGAAAGAATTCAGCTAATCCTTACTGTCAGAGGAAAGGCCTTATCATGGCAGATGAAATCTCATATGCACTTTGGACACGGAGCGAAGAGAAGTCTAGAAACCAGAAGATTACACAGATTAATGGATCAGAATACCAGAAGAGAGTCCTGTTAAAATATAGCTGGACCTGGCCCACCCTGCCCATTTGTTTTTTTTCCAAAGGGGACATCCAGTCGTGTTGGATAATTTCACAGAAACAAGTAGCTTGGATATAGCTCTGGTAATCATTGCTTCCTATGCAATCTGTTTGGCAAATATCCCTTTACATAAAAAGGGAACTCTTTAAGCTGTATCTCCCATTATACATGTTTTAATAATAGAAGCATTTCCTGCAGAAAAGCTTGCTCATATTTAATTTTCAAAAGGGCCAGAATCCACACAAAATGCTCTAGATAAAGTAAGGGTGTAATTGTGTAATCACAAAACTTGGATTTGAAAATGGCATTTGCCAAGGTGTATGTATACCTAACACCTAGCATCATCTAGTCTCTGATAGACTGTCTTAGACAAGGATAACAAGGAAGCATCACTCTTGCTGAATCATCGAAGGTTGGTGACTGCTACAGCTGAAATGCAGGACTGAGCAGAATATGGCTCGGTCTGCACAGGTAATGTTTGTTCTTAGCTGAAGTGCTTTATAAAGCAGGTCCAAAATAAGTACGGAATTTTTGGAGTGAATTTCAGAAACACTGCAAATTGAAGTCAGAAAGGGAAAAAAATGTCTGAAGCCAAGATTTTGCCCAAAGTATCCAATCAAGCTGAGCTTCTTACATATGACTCTTATCGTTGGGAATACTGACTATAAACAATAAACAGTAGAGAGAAACCAAATAGATGTATCATAATATGAAATTTTGAAACATTACAGGGCTTTAATCTCTCTGACATATCTGAGCTGGCACCTTATTCTGTTTCTTCTTGAACAGATGGTGACATTACAGTCACCACAAACTGAAGAAAATTTGCAAGAAAAAATAAATACTTTTACACACAAAATTTAGAGTTTGTGTGATGAAAAACTTTGTCGATACAGTCTACCACAGCATTTTGAAGCCTGTCCATATTTAAAACCATAAATCCCAGGCAGAGTATACAGATTGAAAGTCTAATAATTGAAGTTACACCGAGTTATTAGAAGCAGGTAAAAGTAAAAATTGCTAAACGATTATGCTAATGGAATTAAGTTTTCATAATTTCATTTGCTACCATTTAATTTGTAGAGTGATTTTTAGAGTCTTCCTATACTGAGAAATTAAAGTAGCATCTAGCTTTAGTGGATGAGACTTGAGCCAGTTCATTTTAGTGTCCTGAAGATTCTGCCAGAAAAGGCACTGAAGCAAAAAATCCTCTCCACAATCTCATGTAATCCAGAGAGATAAAATATTCAGAAGAAAACTGATCATAACCCATGATCTGAAAAAGAGCTCTAATAGATTATGAATTTGGAGGTTTGTCTACACGGATGTTCAAGCTCCCAGTCTGCAAACCATGGGGCTACATTCCACAGAGTAGGATGGGTTGTGGTCTGCCTCACCAAGAGGAAAAATTGTAGGTGTCCTTCATCAAATGTTCTCATGTTCTTGATAATAGGATGAAAAAATAGGTCCATCAGGATTAGGCACAAAGCTAGAAGTCCAGGTACACTTGCCATCTAATTTTCATTCCCCAGATGACTGTTGAAGCCTCTACAGACCATTTTGGCCTCGTATGCATAAAAAAACCTGCAACTCCTTCGATTGCCCTATCCAGTAAGAACAACCTCAGATTACAATCTGCAGTTTAGCTAAACTCTAAAGTGTTTTTTTTTGTTGTTGTTGTTGTTGTTTTGTTTTTGTTTTCCCAATAGATAGCCCAGCTGGATTTAGCTGTCAGAGTTGATATTACTGTCCCAAGCTCTGCCTTGACTGGGCAGGTGAACTTGTTATAACTAGAATGCAGTCAGTCATGGGCCTGCAGCCAAATATTTTTACAGCTATTAGTTTTGAATGCTCTATGCCACAGGTCAAAGGAAAGGATTTAACATGTAAAACCTACTATTATATAAAATAACAATCTGTCTCTGTAACCCAGCAAAGCTGAAACAGTGGGTAAAATAATTGTAGTATCTTTCCAATCACAAATGATTCAAAACAATACTGATAATCATAATGTGAAATGCATAACAGGAAAGTATTAGAGAATGTGAGTAAATGAAATAAAACACCTCTGAGCCAAAAAGAACCAAGAGAAAAAAGTGAAATAAACCATTAAAGCATCAGATTAAAATATACAGATGATCAGGTGATGGCCAGAAAAAAGGGCCATGTAAGAAAAAGCCCCACTTTTTACTGTCCAACAACTAAAGCAGTGTTTTCATCTTCCAATAACAGCTTAAAACAATTGCTTACAGAGCTCTCTGCAGCTGGAAGGGTTATCTGACTCTTACACAGTTCTTGTTGCTCAGTCAGGTTCATTTCTGAGATTTGTGCTCCACAAACCTAAAGCGATTGCTAGTATTTTGGGGATTGCTTTAATGTAAAATTCACTGCTAACATGATTATATACTGATTTTCTGCTAAAGAGGAGTCTGAGTTACCCAACAAAAGTCCAGTGTGCTAACGGTTCAAGGCTCCAAGGGAGGTTGCAGTAGCTATTGGACCTGAAGGGAATTAGATGCATTTACCAGCGTTGGAAAGTTTCCAGGCTTCATCACTGAAGCCTGTTGGAAACACTCCTAAGAGCATCTGGAACTTACAACAATATTTTCCAAAGGTTTGTTGTAGTTCGTGACCCTTGGGCAATTGCCAAAGGACCTGGCAATTTTACAGTTATTAGAAAGCAATGCAAAAGTCCGTGCCTGAAATTCACTTCCTTTAAATTGCAGGATTAAAAAACTCACAGAAGAGTCAAAAGACTATGAACCTGGCATACAAAAAAACTGAGAGGTCCATCTGCAAACTGTTGTGGCTGTTTCACACAAACCTGGTTGCATAAGAGCAAGGTGGGCATCACCAGTATTACAGTGACTCAGGCCGTACTCACCTCCCTTCTTAGATGTCCTTCCACTGTGACTTTCTGTGGGGTACTTCACATTGTACTTGTAACAAATAATAGGAGAAAATCCTATTCAATAACACATCTTAAAAACTTGTATGCAATATCCTGAAATCAATAGCACTGCAGTTGCTCAGCAGCCCTCAGGACACACTATGAAGCTATTATCACAAACTGTGGGATCTTATTTCTGTTCCACTTGGCCAGATAACAATCATTCCTATTTCATGTTATAAAAAGATACTATTTAACAGTGATCTTTAAGTCAGGGATGATTTAGATGGACAGTGGGGCAGGATAAATTGGTGTAAATAACATGGTAGCTCACCTGACAGAGAAGCTAGTCAGTAACCTCTGCTTAACGCTGTTTTTCAAAGGAGGAGAGGTTCAAGGGCAAAGTGAAAAAAACTGAATATCTGACAGACTTTCATATTACCAAATACCCTGGATGACTAGTGATGGAAACAGAGATGGAAAGCAGCACTATACTTACAGCCAGTTTTTCAAACACTCGCATATTCTGAGACTGTATCTCTGAATTCCTAAAACCTGACATAATCTACTGGTATAGTCTGACCTAGATCTTAATAGCTATACATTACCCATTGATCCCTAAGCTGCAGAGTATTGCAGTAAAGTGCTTCTCTAAATTATCCTCCTTCTGGCTGCACTAGCAGGTAAGAGTTGTCCAAGGGTTAATCAGATGAGTACATGCAAGCAGTTACCTACAAAGGACCCAGAAATTTATGTAGAGATAAAATTAAAATGCCAGGAAATGCACCTAGGCTTGATATATTCTTCCTCCCTTAAATCTATGGCTCTGATATTTGCCTATGTGGGCAAGGCTGAGAATTTCTCTCTTATCCCATCTGAAGCATGCCTATGTGTGATAAAAATCCTCCTCCAGAGGAGGAGGCAGAGGAAATATCTTAGATATTTCACTCATACTGCCCTTCCCTTTCTTAAAAAAGCATGCCTAGAACTGAAAGAAACAGTGCCCTCTTCCTACAAATAGGAAATCTGGCTCTGTGATCCTTTGTAAGCTGCAGGAACTGCATTATACTGTCTACTGCTTACCTAGGAGAATGGACTAAACAATCTGATGAGGTCTTTGAAGCATGATTAATTTACAGAGGTTTTCCCACCACAATAGAAACTGCTATCCAGGAAGATAATCATGGATCTTGCTCTATTTTTTATATAAGAACGACTGAAGCAGTGGGAACGGTGGTTATGGAGCTACTATAGCTGTATCAGTCTCTCCAAGCTAGGTCATAACACTGTGCCTCTTCAAACCATTCTGCAGTAATGAGGGTATGTTTTTGCATTACCAGGTGATTTTGACCATGTAAGCTCCTTCATGCAAAGACTGGGAGGTGATGGGTTGGCATCTCAGTTGCCTGCACTACTTTCAAATTCAGTTCAGGTGATGTCCTCCCTGTCTGTATTCAGTCCTACCACCCCAACCTGTCATATTCTTCTCTTTCACCTCTTCACTGTCCCTGTGAGCTACAGTTGACAACTTGCTTATTCAAGGTTTGAGTAGTATAGAAAAACAATGAATTCACTATGAATGGTAGTCTTTTTTTTTGTTGTACAATGTTTGGCTCAAATACCTGGTTGGTAGATCTCCAAGAAATCTGTTTAACAATTCCCCGCCCTGCTCTCCAGTTCCATATGGATTTTACAAATGGTATACTAAAGCATCCAATTTCTATTCTGTCTTATCTGCCACATCTCTGCTCTACAGAAAACACTGAAGATGTTGCTGCTGCAGAACTTCACTTTACTTTTCAGAGGCATCTTTCTGTCTCAATCTCCGATAGCTGCCAGAACGTATTGCTTTCTCGCCTGACATTTGCATGGGTCTTCCATCAAATATTGCCTTCCACTGTAATCTAGCTGTCCAGATAAGTGAAATTCTTTTATTTCCAGCTCTTCTCTTGCAAACATTACTCTTTCATCTTTCCATATTCCTCGCACCTTCATCAGCTTTGATTTGGAACTACATACACACAGACTGTATACACAGACACTAGGATGCTCTAGAAACAACTGAAGAAACCTAGGTACCTCTCAAAGCACAAAAACTCGGAGTTAGACTAGGAAATGTAATGCCTACTTCTTCATTGTTGTTTTATGCATTATTGGTAATGTCACCACTAGATGTGCATCTTCTAGAAGATGGAAATGCTGAATTTCTTGCATGCAAAGGTTGTCCCAGAAATGCCATCACTTACGTTTCACAAATAATACATGACTGCAGAAAACTGGTGAATGTGGAAAAACATTCAGTGGTTTGCTTTTTAAAGATGAGTGACATTTTAACACTCACAGCTTTAATGGAAGACAGTGCATCTGCTGCTACTCTCTACCAAATGAATAAAATGCTCTCTGTAAGGCTGGGTTATAAATACAGTGAGATGTTATCAGTATAAATTGATGAATTACAAGTGATAGCCTTAATTCCTTTTTATTTATGAAGCATGTCCTTGTAGTTTATAAACATCCAGTAATAAATCTAGAACTTAAGAGATAACCACTCTACCCTTCTTCCAGATCTCCATATTTTATATCTGTGTCAGCTTAACTGTTTAGGGTATCAGTAAAGTTTAATGCGAATGATCAATGTATGAATCTGGATATCCTTCCATTGGTTCACTGAAGAGTAAATGCTTATTTTGCATGGCAGAGTTGTGAAACAAGATACAGTCTCTGTCTTTTAGACACTTCCTGACTGCTTTTCTGTCCTACTCAAGTGATCATGAAAAATAACAGAAATTTTAAGCTTCTCTGTGTTACAGAGAGCCTCACAACTTCCCCTCCATTGTTACATGGTTTTATTTTGTGTGCAAGTTCGTCTTCTTGTTTGCATTTTTCATAACACCTAGGAATCCAAAGAATTCACTGAATGCTAAGCAAGATGAAGGTTCACTTCTATATATTTCCTCCAGTGGCCTTGAAGATATGATTTCCGTGTTGCTAAGTGCTTTCATATGCACTTTTATGCTTTTTCTTTTCAGGCATTCAACTCCCGACTTCTGGTTTCTCTCCTCTTTGCTACCCATTATGTGGATTCCTTTGCAGTTTCCATGTGCACTCCTGCTAGCTAACTGCTCCTCTAGCCCTTTTGACAGCTAACTACTTACTGCTGCTCCTGCAGACTTCACATTCATGTGTGTGACAGGCTTCCAAAATCCTCGGGGTTCAGAGGAAAGCAGGATGTAAGGAACACCAAATAAATGACTCCAGAGTAGCCCATTAGTATTTACAAAGATATAAACTAGCAAAATATGCCAGATGGGCTTGTAAGTGTCACAAGCTATTGTCTGTGCTCAAAGCAATGTCATATATGCTACTGGAAGCAGCTGGAAAAACAGTAGCCCTTGGTAATTGGATAGACAATACCCATTGCCTAGTCCAGCTCCTAAGCTAGGATGCTCTTTCCAAGATTTTAGCTAAAGCTGAAATGTTTTTGTATTTGACTTTGCATCTGAGCCTGCAGTATTTTATTACTGCTGAGTCACTCCAATATTTTTTTCTGAAATGCCTCAGGATAGTCTTTGAATGGAAGATAAGAAGTGAATTCTTATGCATTCAATGGCAGAAAAAACCTGGCACAGAGCAAGTTGATCTTATTTGTCATGCCCTAGTGAAATGTCAACCCTCAAACATATAGACTGCACATTTGTTATTTAAATACCTATGTCCTATTGGAGGGAGAATGTCCTAAAGGGGTAAAATCTCTTAAACAAGATATTCTTCTGAGGATCTTATGTTCCTAGGGTACTGCTTACTGATTTCAGATAGAAGAGTTGGAGAAGGCTGGAGCTGAGGAGTGCTACAAAGATCAAGATACTTTGGGGAAGGGGGGGAGGATGGAGAGATATCACAGAAATGCTGTGAACTGTTAAGGAAGGAAAGGAGGAAGGAGGGGAGGGAGGAAGAAAAAGAAAAAGAAAAAGAAAAAGAAAAAGAAAAAGAAAAAGAAAAAAAGAAAAAGAAAAAGAAAAAGAAAAAGAAAAAGAAAAAGAAAAAGAAAAAGAAAAAGAAAAAGAAAAGGAAAAAGAAAAAGAAAAAGAAAGAAAAAGAAAAAGAAAAAGAAAAAGAAAAAGAAAAAGAAAAAGAAAAAGAAAAAGAAAAAGAAAAAGAAAAAGAAAAAGAAAAAGAAAAAGAAAAAGTTCTTAGCCAGGCTTAGAACAAAGGTAAGTGGCACTTCACACAACAGGCAAATGGCATGTGAATCCTTTTGTCAAAGGGTACTGCGGACGTGAGAAGTTTAGAGTGGTTTAAGAAAAGTCTGGAAAGTTCATGGAATCAAAATCCATCTATGCATACTAAAAACTTAGTACGCATACTGGGAATGGCTGAAGAATCACATATGTGCTCCTTCTTGCACTCCTCCCTGGTTTCCAATGACTGTCAGAGATACTGGCCTAGACAGACCTTTAACTTTACTCACAATGCATTCTTACAGCCAGGTGAAGGGAATGCTGCCCTGGAGCAAAATGATAAACACGGGCCAAGAAATATCTGGGTAGGAAGAATGTCCTTATTCTGCTTTCCTTCTGTTTGGAGGGGGAATAAGTAGACAACTTGTGAGTGCATATGTTTGGGGGACGTGCGTATGCAATGGATGTGAGCAATCCACACACCTACCTTACCCAACAGAACAAACATACAGTGGAGACGGAGGCAGCTGCTCCTGAGAGAAGTGATATTTTAGAAGCTGCAAAGTGTTTCCACTAACAAATGGCAAGCTGTCTCACTGCAACACATCTGTGGCTTGCTCCTGGTGAAATTTCACTGTGCTAACCTAGAAAAACTGTCTTTGCTGGCAATAGTAGCAGCATTTTCTTGTGGGATAAATTCATGGATTCTCTACAAACATCTCTAGCGTTCCATGCAAATACTAACTAAAGCAAAAGTGGGTCATTTTGCTCAGTTCAAATGCAGTAAGAGGGGGAGTGATGTTCAAAAGCAGCAAGCAAGAAATGGATGACTGTAAAGACAAAAGAAAAAATTTTGCAAACAGTAGAAGATACCCAGTCTGAAAATATCCATGGAGTACCACACATAACAAACTAAATATGAGCTATAAATAGATAAATATAAAATAAATATAAATACGTACATATAAATAGATTAATACGAGCATATTTGATTTTGAGATTTTCAGATACAAACCTTGAACTGCCCCTCTTCAGACTATTGCAGTTTGTTTGTTTTTCATAATGGAATTATTTTGGTTTGTCCCTTAAAACATACTGCAATTTCTCTCCTCAGAAAAGCCAACATTTTAGCGCAATGACATTAGCTCTGTGAAGACACATGGCTTATTTTGTCAGCGAAGTGTTCTGATCTACAGGAACTAATTAGAGCATTTTCTCTAGCTCGTTCCTTTCTTCTCATTACTGGTGACCAAAGACAACTGCTGAGACATGATTATTGCAGAACTGTCTGCTAGTGTATGCATTATCTTTTCAGAAATAAATCAGCAAATGCTATCAGAACAAGGGGTAGGGAAGATTGGGAAAAACAGTCACTGGCAGAAAACAGCACCCATAACCCACAGGAGTCCCCCTGAGGCCACACAAATGGATCTCTGCCAGAAACAGCTTCAGAAAGAACTGCTGTCAGGGAAAGAGAATGTAGAAATAATAAAGTTTGTGCAGGGTGATATGAGTGTTTAGATATAACGGCATTCAAAAAGAAAATGATTCCTGTCATTCATTTCGCAGAGTGATCTGCAGGTGGTTGCAACCGTTGGGTATTTCAGCCTGTGATTTGAGGCACATCGTATCTTCTGGAAGGCTGAACAGGTTAACACAGAGACTTCTAGAGTTCAGTAAATGTTATTTACAAATTAGTTTATTTGGTAAGGGCCACTTCTTATCACTATACTCTAAGAGTGATATATTTGACCTCAAAGCAGCAGATTGCTTCATCTGCAAGTCCTTAACTGCTGCATGGAGAACTAGCAATAATTATATAAAAAGTCGGGAAGAGAAAGGCATAACCTGTTCACTCAATTTAAACGTGGTCATCCATGCTAACAGTATTGCATTTCCACATCTGTAGTACTTTTCTGCATTTTTATATGGTATACCTTTTTCATTGACTGGCTGCATGAGCTTCTAAAAACCTGAATTAAGTTGTCATAGCATCATACTTTTACAAGACTAAATGTCCCACGGAGTCAGCTGATATGTCTGCACAGTATAAAGAGGGAATAAGATTAATGTGCAGGAAGAGCAGAGGGCTATTTACAATATTGGCACCACCATGCCCCTCAGAAGTGTTAAGGTTGCTCTAGCTGTTCCAACTGTCTAGCCTGACTCTATGTTTCAGACAAGGAGAGGGTTGCTTTGCTGAAGACTGTTAATAAGGCATGCCAGATCTCACCAGTCAGTCAATATGACAAATTCTGTAGTCTGGAAAAAATGGTCAGGGCAGAATTTACCTTCAAAGAGCAACCCCACCACTCAGAACAGGCTCAATTAATTATAAAATCCATTGTGTTGCACCAGCATGCTTAACAAAGAGCGTTTTAACTTCTCCAGTCCTTCAAAGTCCCATTCCTTTCTACGTTCAGAATGCAGTGGAGCTTAAAAAGCGTAAGTTTACAAAAGCGACAGATTTAAATCCAAACCAAAATAACAACAGGAAAAAAAAGGAAAACATCACACCAGGTTTATGAGGGAGAAAATCAGATGGCATTTTACATGCAAATGATGAATATCAGTGGGAAAGAATTCAATATGATGAATGTGCTCTGTTTCCTCTCTGCTATTAAGTGAGCTCCTGTGATGCATTTGCCTATCCTAGCCTTACAGTTCCATAGGAAATTGCACAAGCTTTGCCATGCAAATTTGCAGCAGCTGTACAGGGGATACAGAGCACAAGGCCGTGACTGGCTGACCCATCAATTGAAAGCAACTGATGGAACTTTCTCCTACCAAGGAAGTCAGATGAAAAGAAGAATGCCTCGGTTTTTCATATTTTTTTTTTTTTCACTTTCTTTCTGATTTTTAACATTCAGATGCTAACATACAAAGTAATCATCTTGCAGTTCCCAAACACACAGAATTTTCCCTACAGTCAATAAAGGTTTTGCCAGGAAGACTAGGATAATAAACCAAACACTCTGAACCTTACTTTCAGAAAACAAAGTTTGTTAATCATAAATATTCTTCTTGAAAGGAAACTAACCCATTAAGGCAGTGCTAGGAAAAAAAAAAAAAAAAAAAAAAAAAAAAAAGGTAAAAGGTAAAAAAGGTTAGACTTATGATGAAGAAATTGTTTTCTGTCTTTGTATCTTAATTTCAAGGCAAGGAAAACTCTTCCCACCACTGTAGCAGGCTCCTTGATTAGGAGGGGAAAAAAGTAACAGGAAGAAACAAATAATGACAGCCAATTTCCAGTGCTTTTAGGCTATTTCATATCAAACAGTGTGATGAATGTAGCAATATCACTTTTAGGTATAGCACAAAAAATATTATTCTCTATAGACGCTGCAGCATAAAACAAAAATGCTTTTATTACCAGTAGCAATGATGTGACATGCCTGATAAATGCCACTTTAAGACTCCTTTGGGTCCCAGCATCCCTTCACACTTATTATCAAGTTACTAATAGATTCTGTAGGTTTGACTGGCCATCATTTAGGAGTGTCATTTACTCTAAAATGACAGAAAAGTAAAATGTTCTAAAACGTTCAATTTTTCTCTTTTTCCTGACTGAGTGACTAATGACTAAGAATAATAACTTTTATTCATGTTGTCTAGGTGATGAAATGGCCATTGTAGAATGATGAATACCAAGTAAAGATGCTTTCATTTAACATAGGCAGTGAAAAAAAAATCCATGAACTTTTAAGTCTTAAAAATATGAAAGAGAGCAGACAGCTATTTAAGTATTCACATCTCTTGTACAACAACTGTTTCTCTTCATTATTAGTTTTTCTTTGGGTGCATAGAAGCATTGATAACAACAGGGTCAGAAGTGTTACAGATTAAAAGCTAATTTGCATGATGACACTGTCTGAAGTTCCCCACTGAGATCAACACCCATTTATTCTAGGTACTTTATAGATGTGCCATAAAGGTTAATTTCTGCAGCAGAATGCTGAACTTCCATAAACCAGACAGGCAAAAGATCAGAGCCGAAAGAGATGCACAGAAGAGAAGACGGTTGTACAGAAGATTCATGGCAGACTTGGCAATATATTATATTTAGATTAGAGATGATACTTGGACTGCAAACACCTTGGAAGTGTCCCTGCCTTTCAAGTCACATCCACAATAGTCAGCAGAAGAGAATGCTCAGAAACCACAGATGGTTTCTACAGTATGCTACAGTACCAACAGAGATAAGAAACTACATCTTTCTGGAAATTCAATTAATTGTAGCTGAGTACCTAGTTCTCTTAAGTCACTTAAAAAAAAATAAATAAATAAAAAAATTCTATATTAACTAACTCAGTATAAATGCTCACCTGAATCTCTGCTCAGCATGCTCAGCTCTTGCAGTTCAGGCTGGTCGGCAATGGGGTCTGGGAGCTGATCTCTTTTGGGAAGAACAAAACATTAAATAGTATTTTTTTCTTTCTAAGGGAATAGATTTTATCTTTTTGGTTATTTGAGAAAAACTGTAAACTTCAGTTCAGCCTGATTGTGTGTTTCATCAAGTAGAGCTTATGTAATTTTTTCTTAAGAATTTATCTTCACCCAAGTCTTGGGCTGTCCAGCCCAGCAAGTTTACTTGTAGAGCAAAGGCACAAAGCAATGTGTGATTAATATTGTGTCTGTATAAACAGCAGCAAGTAAGCGTATTCTAATGTTATTTTTACACCAAGTAAAACCATGTTTTACACCATGGTTTTAACAGGATTACTTTATAGTTGACATGGCAGCAATTCCAGTAACCGTAGTAGAGTTAAAACTGATTTCCACAAATTATGCCCTGATTTAGTTTCATTGACTTCAGTATTGATTTTCACCTGCATGCATCCAGCCACCAGATCTTTAGCATTCCAGTTCTGCAGGGAGGTGGAAATGTCACTGGATATCTCAGTTGTGCCAAACAGGGATTAAGCAAGCTAGATTTGAGCAAATATCTTCAGCTGCTCTCCTTGAGATGAAGAAATCCCAAGAAACAGGGCCTGAGGGATGAAGGGCTTTATGCTGTGGGGAATGAAAGGCCACCACCTCGCTCAGCTCATCAGGCAGAGCAAGCTATAGCTGTAAAGAAGTTACTCTGCAGCTTCTGCAGAGCACAGAGCTGTTGCCACTGCCTCTGATCCACCCTGAGAGGACTTACTGCTACAGTGCTTCTTATTCATTAGACAGACTTAGAAATGTCAGCTCCTGGTCACACAGTGGTCATTTTTGATCATTACAAGTTCCTTGGCAAAGAGGGGAAGAAAGTGAATGATGATCAGAAAGATCACAAAACGCTGCTCTGGCTGTATTGCAGGCTGTGTAATGTAAACTCTATCAAATAAACACT